>NC_037673.1:120100590-120394931 GCF_003255815.1 Theropithecus gelada
GGAGGCCGAGGCAGGAGAATGGCGTAAAAACCCGGGAGGTGGGACTTGCAGTGAGCTGAGACCCGCCCACACCAACCAAACCGGGGGAAAAAAGAAAAACCCCCTAAAAAAAAAAAAAAAAAAAAAAAAAAAAAATACAGTTGGAAAGACTTGCTTTAATCAAACATTTCTACCCAATGAGATAACTGCCATGATGTCTGAGAAATCAGCATCTTATGAGGAGCCACAGCATAGTAGTTTAAATGGCATGTTTCCTCTAGGTACACATGGATGTACATCCCTTCAAGTACATCGTAGCATAAAAAGAGGCACGTCACTGTGCAGGCCAAGCTGCTGCTGCAGCCACTGATGTACCTGTTAGAGGGGCCACCCAATGGGAGGAGGATGGACTGGGCATGAAGAGCCCTGGGCTCCTATCTTGTTTCAAGACAATGTAATTATGACACAAATAATGTTCACAGATTTTAAGTCAACAGTAAGTTGCCCCACCCATTGCAGCAAATGACATTATTTCATCCCCTCAACAATCTTGAGGCAAGAACCTTCCCTTATCACATGCCATGATGAAGTGTGAGCTCCTCTGAGACTTGCTTAACTCTTCATATCCCTCCAGTATCTTCTAAAGAATCAGGTTTCCCTCCTCCCTTAACTCTTCAGATGACCTTCTTAAATCTTCTTATGAGTTTTGTAGAGTAAAGGTTTGTGTTTTATCTTTTCTGTTAATAAACTAAGAGATTGCTGAGGGTAAGAATTTGGTGTTATTCACCTTTCTATCCATGGGTCTAGAACAGTGTCTGGAGCCAAAAGAGAGTGAAATGAAGTGGAACCTTGCTTTGGTCTCCTGAATCTTTTAGGTGGGCTACACCCACTTTTGTGTGACCCACACTAGGAGTCTATGATTAATCAGCTTCCTTTCATTCCAATTTGTACAGGTGGTTTTTCAGTTTTGTTTTTTATCTGCCCCCAAAGTTTGAATGTTTATAGAAATTGGTAGAGTAAGCATAAATGTCAGTTCTAAAGAGTGACTATTTAAGGCTCCTAGCTTTATCCTGGTCTGAGTCATTGGCTAAAAATGTCAGGACAATTTATAACATTAAATGAATGGTAAGTTCCAAGTGATAATATCAAATGACATGATGAAAATTGAAAATTTATTAATATATCAGAACTTGTCACCAGAGCTAAGATCTGTCTAAACGATTTGGATTTGTCAGTCTGTCTCTCTTACTGCATTTGTCTTAGGTCAATTCTCTAAATACACACTTCCTGGGATGAATCTTGTGATGCTGGTTATCAGGACTAGTAGCGTTTGAGATCCCTACTCAGCGACATTTTACTGAGTCATTCACTGTGACGGGTGAGAATGGTACTGCCGAGTAATGATTATTTTTAGACAGGCAGCTAGATACTAGACATACATCAATGTTCAGGACACTCAAAAGGTAACAGTAAATAGGAAGACATTTAATTCTCCTTTTTTTGCTGATGTGATATTTTTGTTGATGGATTATATTTCTGGGAGAAAGGAGGTTTCTAGATAAGTAGTACATTCTTTCAAATTGAAAAATATGAAATGTGTTAAGAGTTCCTAGGGACTTGACTGAATAATCAGTTCTAGGAGCTTTGTCTGTCTATAAGACCCAAATTTGCTTCCCTGCAAGAGTGTATTGGTCCTTGGAGCCTACAGGAAGCAAATGTTGACAGCAGCGCTTAAATCAGTGTGTCGTTCTTTACTGCAGGCATTTTCGCCTTGTAGAGACATCATGGTCATGCTGTCGTACACTTTTTTTCTTCTCCCTCATTGTAGATTACATTTTCCAGGTGAATAGAATTGAAGCCCTCAGATGATATAGCATCCCTGTGAGAAATTATGTAGCTAGTATAGAGACCTATTCCCAAACAATTACCAAATAAAGCAGCCTTCAGAGCCTACCATTACACTACTGTTGCACTCAGTCAGGCACAGCCATCTGTATCATTTCCTAGGCAGGAAGCACATCATTTTTAGTGTCATGCTGTGGCCCCTTGTGGCAGATAGACTTTGGGTGTAGGGCCTGAAAAAGTCTTTTTTGCTACTTTGGCAATAGCTTATCTTTCATATGCCAAACCGTTTTTAATGAGGGAGTGTGAGTGGTTAACACATGCTCTCTTCCCTTTTCTTTTGGTATTTATGAAGTCAAGAATGCTGTAGCGGTTTGGTTTTCTGTGTGCTCATGGGGATACATATTTTGGTAAGTGCTGACACCTTTTTTTCCCCAGAGTAATCCATTGTCTCCTTTTTGCTTACCTTGCTACGCTTTCATTTTTAATACTCTGGTCACTCTTTCAAATGCCTCAGGCACGGAAGTTGCCGGTTCAGTGGGAATGGGGAGAGGAAGAAATTTATAGAAATGTTTTCTAGGTTGTATTTATGAATTTATTGGTGGTATATCATATTTCCAATAGATGGAGAGTTTCAATATTTTTTAAAATGTCATTTTGATATTTTATTCTAAGCAGCAAGCCTAAATCAGGATTTTGTAAAAAAGGAACACTTGAAAAAAAATCTCTAAAATAGAACATTAAGAAGCCTAGCACAAATTCACTGATGTGATAGATATGTTTATTTCTGCATAAAACATAAAGTAAAACTGACAGAAGCTTAGCTCATTTGATAAAATCATATTTGTTTAACAGCAATTTATTTTCTTTCAGCGTCTGCCAACAATTTACCCAATGAGATATTTAGTTAGAACAGGTAAATGTTAATTCACTCCCAAGAACTTGAGTCATCACTAAGTGAATAATTTTGTTCACCTCTTTGGTAATTCAAAGTCCTAGTTTGTGCCTCTAGTAATCCAGAATGCTGCTGAATACTTGTGAAATGTTCCCAGCATGGCAGATGCGGCTAGTACCCTTGCTATAAAGAAAATAGGCCATGCTGTGAAAAGATACAATCATACAAAAGGGAAACAATAGGAAAAAGTTACCATCTGAGCAACCTTATGTACCATGTCATTGTGTTACGTGCATTACTGTGTAGACAATTCATTTGACCATTTTATAGATGATGGAACTGAGGTTCAAAAAAGGTAAATAATTGGCTGAAGAATGGGAAGAGAAAAAGCAAAACCCTGATCTTCTGATGCCAAAGCCCTCAGTCATTCTTTGTTACACCATGTTTCCAGAGCCAATTCTGTTAATGGAGAGGTAGAGCTGCAGTTCAAGATGCATATTATTTTGCATTTACAATTAGTTTCCAGTGCAATGAAAGAAGTAGTTCCATACCCCTCGACATTTAAGTTAAGCATCTGTAAGGAGGGAGGAAGACATTTTTAGGAATATTTTCTAGGCTATATTATTTATAAATTTATTTGTTGAACTTGTTATTTTCCCAGTTGGTGGAGAGCTTCAGTATCTCAATTGTTATTTTGAATTTTCTAGGGAAAAAAAAATTTAAAACAACTCTTAATCCTCAACTAGAATTAAGACACATGAGTATTTCCCTATAAGACAGAATTTATGCAAAGCATGATCTTTTCAATCTTTGTATTTGAGGATAAAAGTGTGACTTCTGGCTGGGTGCGGTGGCTCACGCCTGTAATCCCAGCACTTTGGGAGGCTGAGGCAGGCGAATCACGAGTGCAGAAGATCGAGACCATCTTGGCTAACACGTTGAAACCCTGTCTCTACTAAAAAATACAAAAAATTAGCCAGGCATGGTGGCGGGCACCTGTAGTCCCAGCTACTTGGGAGGCTGAGGCAGGAGAATGGTGGGAACCCGGGAGGCGGAGCTTGCAGTGAGCCGAGATTACGCCACTGTACTCCAGCCCGGGCGACAGAGTGAGACTCTGTCTCAAAAAAAAAAAAAAAAAAAAAAAAAAAAAAAAAAAAAAAAAAGTGTGACTTCCAACAGTGTGAACTAAATCTGGCACTTACTTCTGGTATGACTTTTCTGTCTTTCCAGTCTGATTATGTACTGACTCTTATGAAAATGAATCAGCATTTCTCTCAGCTGACATTGATTATAAGGGGTTCTAAGTAAAATTGGGCCTTGGCTATTCAATAACATGTTAGATGCTGTTTTCTGTATGCTTTTATGATTGTGTTAATTTATCATCCGCACTATTATTGTTATGTAGGAACTTAAGCATAAAATGCACAAGAAAATTTTGGTTCAGAAATAGTAAGTGATGATGGATAGCAAATAAGTGGTAAACATTGAGTGACTTTATTTAAAAGAAAAAAGAATTTGAAGCATGTTTACTTCAAAATAAACCAGAGAATTATGCCTATTTTTTTCCTCCTAGGTATCTGTGCTAATCTTAACATTTGCAGTTGCATCACATTCATTTTTAATTGGAGCATTAAATAAAGATAATTAGTTTTAACTGGAAATTAAAATGAGGCTTTAAAATTTATAACTTTCAGATGCCAGGTTTAAAAAAATCTCCCCATTAACTTTTTAAAATAAATTCTCTTTGCCATTCTCCAACAGAAAATTTAGAATCTAGAGTTTTGCAGCCTGCAGATAAGAATGTTAGATTCTAAATCTGAATGCGAACATGGGAACAATGAAATTTTAAATGCATTTGGTCTCCAAATTTAATGTGTTGTTAACCGGAAATGTAAGAATGAATTATATTGAATATCTCTGTATTCAGAGATTTAAACTCATGTTTAGATCTACTCTATTCACTTTAGGCTCTACACAAACATTAGTCAACTTTCAAGAACTATGTTGTAATGTAATACAAGACAAGTAGAAACTGCAGTAATTTACTAAGAAACAAAAAGGTAAACCTCAATGAACTTGGTTCATGGGAAATCATTTAATTTTGTCTTCAAGTCTTCACAGCCATGCCCATCAGCATCTAGTCATCCACTCTTCTGGAAATTCCAGGATGTGGAAGAACATGCTGTACCATCTCCAGAATCAGGAGTTAGAAAAAGAAAGATAAAATCATTTTATAAAGGAGGAGGGAATAAGATAGTGGAATAGGAATCTACACTGTTCATACCTTCTGCAGGAACATCAAATTTTAACAGCTGAATACACAGGAAAGCAGTGTCTCAAAAACCAAACATCAGGTGAACAATCACAGCACCCGGTTTTAACTTCATATAATGGAAAGAGGCATTGAGGAGGGTGGGAGAGAAGAGATACTCTCAGATTGCCAACACCATCACTTCCCCATCCCCCAGCAATGGCCATGCAGCATGGAGGATCTGTGCATTGAGGGAGGGAGAGTGCAGTGACTGGGGAACTTTACATTGAACTCATTGCTGCTCTGTCATAGCAGAGATCAAAGATGTGCTGGGTTCAGCCAGTATCTGTATGTAGAGGGAGCTTTTGGACCTGACCTAGCCAGAAAGGAATTGCCCATTCCATCAACTGAAACTTGAGCTTCTTGGCAAGCCTTGCCATTGCAGACCAAAAGTGCTCTGGGGTCCTAAATCTTGAAAAGCAGTCTAGGACACAAGGACTGCAATTCCTAGGCAACTGTTAGTGTTGAGCTGGGCCAAGAGGACTAGGGTTGCATGTGACTTAGGGAGATACCAGTTGGGCAGCTAAAGGAGAGCTTGTACCATCACTCCCACAATGCCCAGGCAGTGAAGCTCACAGGAATAAAAGTATCGTCCCTCCACTAACAAGAGGAGAGCAAAGAATAAAAAGGATTTTGTCTTACATCTTGGCCACAATAGGATAGGGCACTGGGCAGAGTTGTGAGGTCCCCATTCTAGGCCCTAATTCCTGGATAACATTTTTAGACACACCCTGGGCCTGTTGCCTTGAAGGGCCCCATCCTAGCAGGATTTATCACCTGCTGAATAAAGGGCCCTTGGGTCTTGAAGAACCATTAGCAATGCCCAGGTAGTATATGGTGGACTCTGGGTTCTGAGATATACTGACTATGGTAACCCAGCACATTCTCAGCTGTGGTGGCTACAGTGAAAGACTCCTGTTAGAGAAAATCAGAGGAAAAAGTGAAGAGAAATTTGTTACACCTTAGGTACCAGGTTGGCTACAGTAGGATAGAGTAGCAAGCAGTCTCTTGGGTTCCCTGAGTCCAGGCCAAGGCTCTTGGACAACATTCTAGACACCTGTTCTGGGCCAGAGAGGACCCTACTGCCCTGAAACATGAGTCCCAGGCCTGGCAGCACTCACCACAAACTGATTGAAGAGCCGTTGGACTTTAAGTGAATGTTAGTGGTAGCCTAGAAGAACTCCCCTGCCATGGGATGGGGGTGGTTGTACCCATAGGGAGTGAAGTGTGGGAGGAACTTTATATTGTGATTTGAGTGCCAGTATAGCCACAGTAGAATAGAACATCCAGCAAATTTCTCAGGTTTTTGGTTCTAATCCCTAGCTCCCAGACAGCATCTCTGGACCTGCCTGGGGGAACTTGCCACCCTGAAGAAGAGGACACAAACATGGCTGGCTTCATAAACTGCTGATTGTAGAGCTCTAGGGCCTTGAGTGAACATAGATGGTAGCCAGGTAGTTGTTATGTTGGGCCTTGGGCAAGACCTAGTGCTGCGCTGACTTCAGATTTGACCCTGCATAGTCCCAGTGGCAATGGCCACAGGGGTGTTTGCATCACCACACCTCAACTTCTGGGTGACTCAGCACAGAGAGAAGGACTCCATTTGTTTAGGAGAAAGTAAGGGAAAATAACAAGAGTTTCTACCTGGTAAGCCAGAGAATTCTTCCAGATCTTATCCAAGATCACCAAGGTGGTACCTCTATGAGTCTGTAAAAACCACAGTGATACTGGGCTTGTGGTGCTTCTCTAGAGTTGAAAAATGCAGTTGACATACTGAAGAATGCATCAGAGTCACCCAATAGTGGAACTGATCAAGCAGAAGAATTAGCTTGAAGACACACACCATTTGAAAATATACAGTCAGAGGAGACAAAAGAAAAAAAGATACGAGAATGAAGCATACCTACAGGATCTAGAAAATAACCTCAAAAGGACAAATTTAAGAGTTTTTGGGCTTAAATAGGAGGTAGAGTGAGGGGTAGAAATTTTATTCCAAGGGATAATATCAGAGAACTTCCCAAACTTAAAGATAGATATAAACATTCACGTACAAGAAGGTTATAGAACATCATGCAGATTTAACCCAAAGAAGACCACCTCAAGGCATATAGTAACCAAACTCCCAATGATCAAGGATAAAAAGAGGATCCTAAAAGCAGAAAGAAAAAAATAATATAAAATAGAGCTCCAATACATCTGGAAGCAGACTTTTCAGTGGAAACCTTACAGGCCAGGAGACAGTGGCATGACATATTTAAAACGCTGAAGGAAAAACCTTTTACCCTAGAATAGTATATCTGGTGAAAATATCCTTCAATCACAGAGCAGAAATAATGATCTTCCAAGACAAACAATAGCTGAGGGAGTTCATCAATACCAGAACTGTCCTACAAGAAATGCTAAAGAGAGCTCTTCAACCTGAAAGAAAAGGATGTTAATGAACAGGAAGAATCCAAAGGAACAAAACTCACTGGTAATAGTAAACACACAGAAAAATATAGAATATTGTAGCACTATAATTGTGGTGTGTCAACTATTAAGTAGAAAGACTACATGATGAACCAATGAAAAATAACTACAACTTTTCAAGACAGTACAATAAGACATAGAGAAAAAAAGTTATAAAGCAGATGGACAAAGTTAAAATGTAGAGTTTTAATTGTTTATGTGATCAGTGTTAAGTTGTCATCAGCTTAAAATAATGAGTTATAAGATAGCATTTGCAAACCTCATGGTAACTTCAAATTGAACAACATAGATACACAAAAGACAAAAAGCAAGAAAGTAAATCATACCAACAGAGAAAATCACCTTCACTAAAAGGAAGACAGGAAAAGAGGAAAGAAGGAAGAGAAGATCATAAAACAACCAGAAAACAACAAAATGGCAGAAGTAAGCCCCTACTTAGCAATAATATTGAATGAAAATGGACTAAATTCCCTAATCAAAATATATACAGTGGCTGAATGGATTAAAAAAATAAGACCCAATAATATGTTGCCTAAAAGAATCACACTCATCTATCAAGATACACATATACTGAAAGTAAAAGAATGGAAAAGAGATTCCATGCCAAAAGGAACCCAAAAAGAACCGAAATAAGCTATGCTTATATTAGACAAAATAGATTTCAGAAGAAAAACTGTAAGAAAATACAAAGAAAGTCATTATATAATGATAAAGGGGTCAATCCACAAGAAGTCATAATTTTAAATATATATGCACCCAACACTGCAGTGCACAGATATATGAAGGAAATACTAATATTATTAGAGCTAAAGAGAGAGATAGACCTCAAGACTATAATAGCTGCAACTTCAACACCCCACTTTCAGCATTGGAGAGAGCTCCCAGACAGAAATTCAACAAAGAAACATGGAATTTAATCTGTACTATAGAACAAAGGGACCTAATAGTTATATTACATTTTATCCAAAGCCTGTAGAACACATTCTTCTGTCTAGCACGTGGCTTACTCTCAAGGATAGAGCACACGTTAGGTCACAAAACAAGTCTGAAACCATTTTAAAAAATTGAAATAATATCAAGTATCTTCTCTGATTACAATGGAATAAAACTAGAAATCAACAATAGGGATTTTGGAAAGTATATAAAAATATGGAAATTAAACAAAAATGCTCCTGAATGACCAGTGAATTGATGAAGAAAGCAGGAAATAGAAAAATTTATTGATACAAGTGATACCATAACCTATGAGACACATATCAAAACCTATGAGACACAGCAAAAGCAGTACTGAGAGGGAAATTTATAGCTATGTGTCTATATCAAAAAAGAAAAAAAACTTCAAATAAATAATCTAATGATACATCTTAAAGAAGTAGAAAAGCAAGAGCAAACTGAACCCCAAAATAGTAGAATAAATAATAAAGATCAGAGCAGAAATAAATGAATTTGAATTGAAGAAAACGGTACAAAAGATCAACAAAAAGTTTGTTTTTTTGAAAAGATAAACAAAATTGACAAACCTTTATCCAGACTATGAAGATAAAAAGGGGAATAGACCCAAATAAATCAGAAATGAAAAAGGAGAAATTACAACTGATACCACAGAAATTCAAAGAATTATTAGTGGCTACTGTGAGGAATGATATGCCAATAATTTGGAAAATCTAGAGGAAATGGACAAATTGTGGGATAGAAGATCAATGCACAAAAATCAGTAGCATTTCTATATGCCAACAGTGAACAATCTGAAAAAGAAATTAAAAAATGTAATCTCATTTACAATAGCCACACATAAATACCTAGGAATTAACTTAACCTAAGAAGTGAAAGATCTCTACAACGAAAACTATAAAAACACTGATGAAAGAAATTGAAGAGAATACAAATAAAGGGAAAGATATTCCATATTCATGAATTGGAAGAATTAATACTGTTAAAATCTTCATACTACCCAAAGTAATCTATAGATTCAATGCAATCCTTATAAAAATACCAATGACATTCTTCACAGAATAGAAAAAAATAATCCTGAAATTTATATGGAACCACAAAAGACCCAGAATAAGCAAAGCTATCCTGAGCAAAAAGAACAAAACTGAAGAATCACATTTCCTGACTTCTAATTGTAGTATATAGAGCTATATTAACCAAAACAGCATGGTAGTGGCATAAAAATGAGACACAGACCAATGGAGCAGAAGAGAGAAACCAGAAACAAATCCATACACCTACAGTGAATTCACTTTCAACAAAGTTGCCAAGCACATATGTTGGAGAAAGGACAGTCTCTTCAATAAATTTGGTTAGGAAAACTGGATATCCCTATATAGAAGAATGAAACTTGACCCCTATCTCTTACCACATACAAAAATCAAATCAAGATGAATTAAAGACTTAATTCTAAGACCTCAAACTATGAAGCCACTACAAGAAAACTTTGTAGAAACTCTCCAGAATATTGGTCTGGGCAAAATTTCGTGAGTATTGTCTCACAAACACAGGCAACCAAAGCAAAAATGGACAAATTTAATCATATCAAGTTAATCTTCTGCACAGCAGAGTAAACAACCAACAAAATGAAGAGACATCCCAGAAAATGTGAGAAAATATTTGCAAATAACCCATCTGAGAAGAGACTAACAACTAGAACATAAAAGGAACTCAGACAACCCTATAGAAAAAAAAAAATTCAATTAAAAATGGGCAAAATATTTGAACAGACATGTCTCAAAAGAAGACAAATGACAAACAGGCATACAAACAGGTGCTGAATATCATCATTATAGAAATGGAAATCAAAACTGCAATGGGATATCACACCCCAGAGATGATAAAATCTCAATTAAAATGGCTTTTATCCAAAAGACAGGAAATAACAAATGCTGGTAAAGATGTGGAGAAAAGGGAACTCTTATACACAGCTGTTGGCAATTTAAATTATTCCAGCCACTGTAGAGAACAGCTTGCAAGTTCCTCAAAAAACCAAAAATAGGGCTACCATGTAATCCAGCAATCTCATTGCTGGGTGTGTACTCAAAAGAAGTGAAATCAATATATTGAAGAATTATCTGTACTCCTGTGTTTGTTGTAGTACTGTTCATGATAGCCAAGATATGGAAGTAACCTAAGTGTATATCAATAGATGACTGGATAAAGAAAATGTAGTACTTGTATATAATAGAATACTACTCAGACATCAAAAAGATGGCGTGTTGGTTTGCAACCAACATGGATTGAACTAAAGGTGATTATATTAGCTAAAGTAAACCAGGCACAGAAAGATAAATATCACGTGTTCTCACTTATTTGTGGGACCTGAAAATTAAAACAATTGAATTCATGGACACAGAGAGTAAAAGGATTGTTACTAGAGACTGGGAAGGGTAGTGCAGGCCTAGATGGGAGGTGGGGATTGCTAATGGGTTAAAAAAAGAATGAATGAATGAATAAGACCTACTATTTGATAGCACAAAATGCTTTAGGAGATGGATACCGTATTCTTTATGATGTGATTATTTCACGTTGCATGCCTGTATCAAACCATCTCATGTGCTCCATAAATATATACACCTACCTATGTATACACAAAATTAAAAGTTAAAAACATAGAAAGAATAAATATTAATTAGTATTTAGTAGCACAATAGGGTGACTAACCAAAATAATTTAATTGTAATTTTCTAAATCAACTTAAAGAGAATAATTGGATTGATTGTAATACAAAGGATAAATGCCAGAAGGAATAGATACCCCCTTTGCCATGATGTAATTATTACACATTTTATGTTTGTATCAAAATATTTCATGTACCTCATATATACATGTACTATGTACTCACAAAAATTAAAAGTAAAAAATTAAAAATCCTCATATATGATATGGTTTGGCTGTGTCCTCACCCAAATCTTAACTTGAATTGTATCTCCCAGAATTCCCATGTGTTGTGGGAGAGACCTGAGGGGAGATAACTGAGTCATGGGGGCTGGTCTTCCCCCAACTGTTCTAGTGATCGTGAATGGGTCTTACTAGATCTGATGGGTTTATCAGGGGTTTCCGCTTTTGCTTCTTCCTTATTTTCTCTTGCCACCACCATGTAAGAAGTGCCTTTTGCCTCCTGCCATGATTCTGAGGCCTCCACAGCCATGTGGAACTGTAAGTCCAATTAAACTTCTTTTTTTTCCAGTTTCAGGTATGTCTTGTCAGCAGCGTGGAAATGGACTAATACAGGAAATTGGTGCCAGTAGAGTGGGGTGTTACTTAAAAGATATCTGAAAATGTGGAAGTGACTTTGGAACTGGGTAACAGGCAGAGTTTGGAACAGTTTGGAGGCCTCAGAAGAAGACAGGGAAATGTGGGAAAGTTTGGAACGTCCTAGAGATTTGTTGAATGGGAATGGTTTTGCCTAAAATACTGATAGCAATATGGACAATGAGGTCCAGGGTCAGGTGGTCTCAGATGAAGAAGGTAAAGAACTTGTTGGGAACTGGAGCAAAGGTGACTCTTGTTATGTTTTAGCAAAAAGACTGGCAGCATTTTTCCCCTGCCCTAAAGATTTGCAGAACTTTGAACTTGAGAGAAATGATTTAGGGTATCTGGTAGAAGAAATTTCTAAGCAGCAAAGCATTCAAAAGGTGACTTGGGTGCTGTTAAAAGCATTCTGTTTCAAAAGGGAAACAAAGCATAAAAGTTCAGAAAATTTGCAGCCTGATGACGTAGTAGAAAAGAAAAACCCTTTTGTTTTTTGAGAAGAAATTCAAGCTGGCTTCAGGAATTTACATAAGTAGCAAGGAACCTAATGTCAATCCCCAAGACCATGGAGAAAATGTCTCCAGGCCATGTCAGAGAGCTTCATGACAGCCCTTCCCATCATAGGCCCAGAGACCCAGGAGGAAAAAATGTTTTGTGGGCCAGGCGCAAGGTCCCCATGCTGTGTGCAGCCTAGGGACTTAGTGTCCTGTGTCCCAGCTGCTCCAGCCATGGCTGAGAGGGGCCAATGTAGAGCTTTGTCTGTGGCTTCAGAGAGTGGAAACCTCAAGCCTCAGTAGCTTTCACATATTGTTGAGCCTGCAGGTGCACAGAAGTCAAGAATTGAGGTTTGGGAACCTCTACCTAGATTTCAGAAGATGTATGAAAATGCCTAGATGGTCAGGCAACAGTTTTCCCCAAGGGCAAGGCCCTCATGGAGAACCTCTGCTAGGGCAGTGTGGGAGGGAAATGTGGGGTTGGAGCCCCCACACACAGTCCCTACTGGGGCACTGCCTAGTGGAGCTGTGAGAAGAGGGCCACTGTCCTCTGGACCTCAGAATGGTAGATCCATGGACAGCTTGCACCATGTGCCTGGAAAATCTGCAGACACCCCACATCAGTGAAAGCAGCTGGGAGAGAGTCTGTACCCAGCGAAACCATAGGGGCAGAGCTGCCCAAGACCATGAGAACATACATCTTGCATAAGTGTGACCTGAATGTGAGACCTGCAGTCAAAGGAGATAATTTTGGAGCTGTAAAATTTGACTGCCCCACTGAATTATGTACTCGCATGGGCCCTGTAACCCCTTTGTTTTGGTCAATTTCTCACGTTTAGGATGGCTGTATTTACCCAATACCTGTACCCCCATTGTATCTAAAAAGTAACTATCTTGCTTTTGGTTTGACAGGTTCATAGGCAGAAGGGACTTGCCTTGCCTCAGATGAAAATTTGGGCTGTGGACTTTTGGGTTAATGCTGAAATGAGTTAAGACTTTGGGGAACTGTTAGGAAAGCATGGTTTGGTTTTGAAATGTGAGGACATGAAATTTGGAGGGTCTAGGGGGTGGAATGATATTGTTTGGCTGTGTCCCCACCCAAATCTCAAGTTGAACTGTATCTCCCAGAATTCCCACGTGTTATGGGAGGTATCCAGGGGCAGGTAATTTAATCATGGGGGCCGGTCTTTCCCAGGCCATTCTTGTGATAGTAAATGGATCTTGTGAGATCTGATGGGTTTATCAGGGGTTTCCACTTTTGCTTCTTTCTTATTTTCTCTTGCCCTTGCCATGTAAGAAGTGCCTTTCACCTCCCTCCATGATTCTGAGGCCTCCCCAGCCATGTGGAACTATAAGTCTAATTAAACCTCTTTTTCTTTCCAGTCTCAGGTATGTCCTTATCGGCAGTGTGAGAATGTACAGTATACTCAAGACATACTGTCTTGAGTATAAGACACTTTACTAAAAATCTGTCATTGGTTGTTGTTGCCTCTTTTGTCTGATTCAATACTTGCTGAAAAGTTTTACAGATAATAGAGATGAATGATATACTTGATTGGTGGTTGTTTTGTAGTCATTTCTCTTAAATTTGACATTAAGTTGTTATCCTATGATACTATTTTAGTTTTACCATAAGTAAAACTGGTGCATGGAAACTCCTATGGGAAGGAAATCTGCAGACTAAGTATGGTCCTGTGATGGTTAATATTAGTGTCAACTTGATTGAAGGATGCCTAGGTGGCTGGTAAAGTATTGTTTCTGGGTGTGTCTGTGAGGGTGTTGCCAGAGGAGAATGACGTTTGAGTTGGTGGACTGGGAGAGGAAGACCCACCCTCAATGTGGGTAGGCACCATCTAATGGGCTGCCAGCACCACTAGAACAAAGCAGGTTGAAGAAGGTGGCATAAGCTGGCTCACTGAGTCTTCTGGCTTTCATCTTTCTCCCATGCTGGATGCTCCCTTCCATTCCTCCTGTCCCTCTATGTCAGACTCCAGGTTCTTCAGCCTTTGAACTCTTGGATTTACACCAGTGGTTTGCTGGGGGTTCTCAGGCCTCCAGTCACAGACTGAAGGCTGCACTGTTGGCTTCCCTGCTTTTGAGGCTTTGGTCTTACACTGAGCCACTACTCGTTTCCTTCTTCCCCAGCTTGCAGATGACCTATCATGTGACTTTGCCTTGTGACTGTGTGAGCCAATTCTCGTTAATAAACTCCCTTTCATATATACGTATATCCTATTAGTTCTGTCCCTCTAGAGAACCCTAACCAAAACAGGCCCGTAAATGTTTTTTATAACTTTGGTTCAGCCTAGTGCTTACTATAATTTCTAACATGTATATAAAGAGGTATATGTATAAAAGAAATCTCACAGTAACAGATTTGTATGTAATATGCAAATATTATAAAAAAGACCAACATGGCCTCATATTTATAAGGTGGTCAGATATAACCTTAGATACAACAGTAGAGTACTATTGAACTATATTATTGGAAAGCCATAAGAAATAGGGCTCTCAGTTTCAGCGTTAAAGGAGTATTTCCATCTGGTGGGTGAGACAGAATACACATAGATGTGAATCACTTGGGTCTTATGGTGCATCATGCAAACAAGTGGTGGCCAATGCCCTGTGCTAAGAAGGCTCACGACAAAGTGGTATTCGGCAGTATTCCAATACAGAAGACTTCCTGGAGTTAGTAATTATTTTTGAAAAATTTTATTTAAAAACCTTATAAAACTAATATATGCACATAGGTTCTTTGGACATTCAAACAATTCAGAAGTACATATAGTACCGGATATAAGTTTTCCTTTATATCCTTTCTCAAACTTCCAATTCTATTCACTTATGTAAGGTAACTTCTGTTAGCATTTGCTATATGATATGCTATATTCAGATTATCTCTATTTATCTATCATCTATTTTTCTTTCTATGTATCTGTCCATGAATGAGATCAAACTATATACATATTCTGCAATTTTCTCTTTAATTTGTCAATATTTTTACAATTTTTCTCATGTTAGCATGCATATATATGTATTATGTATATATTTTTTTGAAAAATTTTATATAGCATGTATGTATCCTAATGTAAACTTTCATTTATTGATTTTTACATTTCATCTATCACAAACAGCATTGCAATGAAAATTCTTGCAGTTAATTCATTTATTTATTCGTTTGATAGATGTTTATTGAGTGACTACCGTATGTCAGGCATTGCCTTAGGTGTGGCAAAAATGAACAAAAAACACACAACTAACCAACCAACAAACCAATGATAACAAAAATATGTGGTTACTGATAGAGTTGGGACCATGGACTTAGTAATCATGATAAATACTTTAATGCAATATTTTTTAAAGGTCAAAATTAATTAAAAGTTCTATGATAAAATATGAGAATTTTAAATAAAAAGAGTCTGTAGCTAGCTCATAGTCTAGTTAAGGAGACGTTAAATAAATACAAAATTATTATTATTATTATTGTTCTTCACAAATTGTGATGAGGGAAAACAATAGGCTATTATAAGAGGATCCTGTGCTAAATTAGATTCAGGTGTCAGAGACTGTCACAGATTGGTTTTCTCTGGAAGCCAATCAGAAGAGAATTAGCAGTTAGGGGGTTTGTTAGGGTGTGTTCTTAAGACCATCACCTGGGAGAGAAAAGACAGCAGGATTTGGGAGAGTGAGAGGTTGAGCTGCAATGCCTTCTCAGCTGGAACCTCAGGTGACTCTGGCAGTTCTGGAGGTAAAATGACTTCTCAAAACTCTACCAAGTTAGGACAAGAGGGATGGGCTGAGTTCTTATGTCAATAAATCACTTAAATGTGGACCACCTTGGGAAGGAGTTGTGTCCTTGAACAAGGTGGCTTTATTCAGTTAAGATAATTCCTGAAGGGGTCTGCAATGGAGTGCTGGCTGCTGACTGCACTCATAGCATCTTGAAGGAGGCCTCCGTGGCACATCAGAGAGATGACAGCATCCACCACAGAAACCATATTGCAGGGGAAATGAACCTGCAGGAGAAACAGTAATATGAAATTCCTTCAACAAGTGTTTATGAAGCTCCTGTTATATGACAGGTACGACTTCAAGTTCTGGAAAGTATTGCAGAAGATGAAGAAAAGTTTTTTTACTAAAGGCTTATGAGGTGCCATGACCTGTGTTAAGCCCTTCCCAAGAATTATTTAATCGTTCCTTTCCAAGGAATTTATAAACTGGGTCCCATAATCATTCCCATTTTAGGTAAGAAAATTGAGGCTCAGAGATTTTGCAGCTTGACCATAATCTCACAGCTAATGAGTCATAAGCAGCATTGAACCTAAAGTCTTTATACTACAATGTCTTTGAGTGTCCTTGATCTCAATTTAACATTGCCCTATTATTGTGTGCATGTTAGACAGTTCTGTATTATAGAGTCCTAGAAGTAAGGTTGTTGTGTCAAAGTGTTTATGCATTTTTAAATGTTAGTAGATACTACCAAACTGATCTTCAAACAGTACCAATTTATACCTTTACTCTGGGCCTATAGAAATGCATATTTGCCCACAGCCTTGTCACCTGTGGTTATTAACAATTCTTTTCATTACTGTTAAAATAATAAGTGAAAATTTAGTATAATTGTTATTTTAACTTGGCTTTTCCAAAGGACCAATGAGGTTGAGTCTTTTTCATACTTACTGGCAATTTCAGGGCTTATTTCTTGTGAATTTCCTGTTTATAATTTTTCTGAACTTTTATTGTGTTACCTTATTTTCAATAATTAGTAGTTCTTTGCCTATATGTTGCAAATATTTTTCATAATCTCTTATTTTTTAAATGTTTTTATCCATCTCTCATTGCATAATTTGTTTTGAAAAATTAAGTAGTCAAAGCTTTCAATCTTTGAGCTTTCTGGATTTTATGTCTTGCATAGAAAAGCTTTTTACATCTCAAATATAAAAAATGTTTTATATTTTAATGTGCATATATAAAATTGTGGAACAACCCACATGGAATTTATTTTTGTGAATTATGTGAGATAGATGTTTAACTTAATTTTTTTTCCAGTGGATAGCTAAAATTCTATTGAGTTTTCCTGAATGATTTTAAATGTTACTTTTATTATCTAACTCTCATTGATACTATCTCTGCTTCTAGATTCTATTTAGTTTTATTATTTTATTTTTCCATTCCTGAACCAATTTGATACTAATTATTGCTATATTATTGTAATTACTGTATTTGGTAGGGCAAGTCTCCTTTCTTTGCTCTTCTAGGTGAACTTAATAGTCAATGTATCAAGTCCTACAAATTACCCCATTGGGATTTTGATTGGGATTGCACTGAATTGTAGATTAATTATAGATTAATTTCTAGATGACTTTACATGACTTAAATGCTTATAAAACACCTTGATAAGGTTAAGACTTGAAATCTAAAATATAGTTATCAATTTGTTCAGTTTTTACTTTGTCCTTCCATAAAATACAGTTTTCTTCATGTATCTTATAACTTTCCTCACATACTTCTAGCACTTAGGACTAAATCATGAGACATTACAATATTTGCAGGTATTGTAAGGAGTACCTTTGTTCATAACATCTTTGAATTATTTATTGCTCTGACATGAGAAAAAATAGCTAACACTTAAATATACTTTACTGTATGCCAGGCATAGTGCTTTACATATATAAATACATTTAATTCTCAAAGCAACTCAATGAGGATGGTGCCATTATTAATCTGATTTTACAGAAGAAGATACTGAGATATGGAGAAGTTGAGTAACTAGACTACACAATTATATCTGGGAAAAAGTGGAGCCAGAGTGAAACAAGGCAAAGAATTTCTCCACAGTCTGCTCTTGAACCACTATGTTTTGATCTGTGTGACGGTGGTTCTGGTCATCTTACTAAATCCTTTTATTACTTCTGATCCTTCTTAAAGTTGTTTGATTAGGTAGAAATTGCATAATCAGCTTATCATGGCAATTTAAAATATTACATTCACATACTTATTCTGTTTATGTCACTTTTTTCATATTGCTTGAGGATCTTGCTCTGCCTTTCCCATCATCTAGAATACCTCCCACACCCTTTTTTGAGAAGGTCTCAAACAGCATAATTAATGTATGTTTCATGCATGCAATCATTTGTAGACTACTTAGGATTTTCTACATAGAGAACCATCTTATTCACAAAGAATGTTCTTTCTACTTTTTTCCTTTTCTACCATACATATTATTTCTTTTTCTAGCTGTATTGTTCTTGCCAGGACCTCCACTGAAATGTAGACACCTTTCCTTTGAGAAGGAAAGAGTTCATTGTTTTACCATTATGTGTGCTGTTACCTTTAGATTTTCAATAGATGTTATCAAGTTTTAAAAATTTCCTTTTTTATAGTTTCTTATTAGTTAATATCACTTGATATTTTGGATTTTGTCAAATGCTTTAATGCATTTATGAAGATGATCACTTTTTTGTTGTTATTGTAATCTGTTTATATAGTGAGTTACATTGGTTGATTGTATTTTGTTAACCCAACCCTGAATTTCTGTGATAAACCCCACCTGATCATGATTTCTTATTCTTTTTACATAATATTGGATCCCATTTAGTAATTTTTTTGTTAAGAACGTTTGTTTCCATATTCCTGATTGCTCTGTAGTTGCTTTTTCTTAATGCTTGATTACTGGTCTTAGTAATAGAGTATTTTTGGATTCATGGGAGAAGTTGGAAAGTATTACCTTCTTATATGTTTTCTAAAAGAGTTTGCAAAAAAAAATGGTATTTCTTCTTTAAAAGTGTGATAAAATGCATCAACAAAGCCACTTAGGCCTGGAGTTTCCTTTGTGAGAGGTTCTTAAGTACAAAGTCATATTTTTAAAAAATAGGTAAAAGGCTATTAGAGTTATGTATTCTTTCCAAGTGAGCTTTCATGCATTCTTTGTTTCAATAAATTTATTTTATCTAGACTATGAAATTTACTAGCATAAAGTTCTTTATAATATTCCTTCATTATCTTTGTAATATCTGTAGGATCTGTAGTTATATCTCCTCTCTCTTCCTAATGTTGGTAAATCAATTTTTTTTTCTGATCATTCTTTCTAAAGACTTATTAGATGTATTAAACTTCTCACAGAAACAGCTCTTTGGTTCATTGATTTTTCTCTAGTTTTTTTCTGTTTTCAATTCTATTGGTTTTTGCCTTTATTTTTGTAATTTACTTTCGCTTGCTTTGTGTTTGATCTTTCTCTTTCTTTCTTTCTTTCTTTCTTTCTTTCTTTCTTTCTTTCTTTCTTTCTTTCTTTCTTTCTTTCTTTCCTTCTTTCTCTCTTTCTCTCTTTCTTCTCTTTCTCTCTTTCTCTCTTTCTCTCTTTCTTTCTTTTTCAGACAGAGTCTTGCTCTGTTGCCCAGGCTGGAGTGCAGTGGCATGATCTCAGCTCACTGCAAGCTCCGCCTCCCAGATTCACACCATTCTCCTGCCTCAGCCTCCCAAGTAGCTGGGATTGCAGGCATACACTGGTACCATGCCTGGCTAATTTTTCTGTATTTTTAGTAGAGATGGGGTTTCACCATGTTCGCCAGGATGGTCTCGAGCTCCTGACCTCGTGACCTCGATCTCCTCACCGCCCACCTCAGCCTCCCAAAGTGCTGGGATTACAGGCGTGAGCCTGCCTGCCTGCCTGCCTGCCTGCCTCCCTGCCTGCCTGCCTGCCTGCCTCCCTGCCTGCCTGCCTTCCTTCCTTCCTTCCTTCCTTCCTTCCTTCCTTCCTTCCTTCCTTCCTTCCTTCCTTCCTTCCTTCCTATTTCTCTCTCTCTCTTTCTCTCTCTCTCTCTCTTTCTCTCTCTCTCTCTCTCTCTCTCTCTTTCACAAATGGAGTCTTTTGTCTAGGCTGGAGTGTAGTGGTGTGATTATAGCTAACTGCAGATTTCTTCCTCTTTTTTATTTTCTTAAGGTGGATGCCTAGCTCCCTTTCTTAACTTCTAATAAAGACATTTAAAGTTATACATTTCTTTTTAAGCACTGCAGCATGCAAATTTTGATATCCTGTGTTTTAATTTTCATTCAGATACAGACTTTCTCATTTTGTATGTGATATCTTCTTTGATCAATAGGCATTTAGTAACGTGTCATTATATTTCCAAATATTTTGAGATTTCCTCTTATCAATTCCTAATACAATTCCCTGTTACCAGAAAACTTACTTTGCATGACTTGAATCCTTTAAAATTTACTAGGACTTGTTCTGTGGCCCAGAATATGGCCTATTTTAATAAATATTCTGTGTACACTTGAAAAGAATGTGTATTCTGCTGTTATTGGATGTAATGCTACTTAAGTATCTATTAGTTCAAATTTGTTTATGGCAGTGGTTAAATGTCCTATATACTTACTGATTTTCTGCCTACTTATTCTATCATTATAGAGAGAAGTGTGCTGACATCCCTGACTATTGTTGTGAATTTTTTCCACCACTTTTTCAGTCCTATGTGTTTTGTTTCATATATTTTGAATCTCCATTATCAGGGACATGAAAATTTAGAGTTGTTATGTCCTTTTGATTTTTGTCTCCTTTGTCATTTTAAAATGATCTGATTTATCTCTGATAATATTCTTTGCACTGAAATTTTTGTCTAATATTTATAAAGCTATGCTAGCTATTTTTAGTACTATTGGCTGAGAATATTTGTTTTCATTCTTTCATTTTCAACCTCTCTATAATTTTATTTAAAGCCATTTATTGTAGACAGTATATAATTGGCTCTGGCTTTTTTTTTGTGCTTCAATTTAGGCAATTAGCACGTATTTTCAAGTTTACTGATCTTTTCTTTTATAGTAACTAAACTGCTGCTAATTCTATTCACTGAGTTTTTTAAATTTTAGATAACATGTTTTCTACCTGTATAGCTCCATTTGATAATTTTATTTTATAGTTTCCATTTTTTATCATTTCCTTCTTGTATTTCTTAAAATCCTTGAACAATTTATATTACCTGTTTTTAAATCCTTGTATGAGAATTCTGTTATGCCTATCGCTTTTGGTTTTATTTCTATTGAATGACTTTTCTCCTATTTATTTGTCACATTATTCTGCTTCTTCACACATATAGTAATTTTTTATTGGATATTAGATGTTTTATTGACTATCTGGTTTGCTTGTTTAAGCATAACCCTTAAATAATTTAAGTATGACCCTTTTGGGATCTTCCCTCAATGTGCTGGGCTTTTAATAAGGTCCCTTCACTATGACGTATTAGAAATTGAACATCTCTCAGTTCTTTGTGAACTTGGAAATTGTTCAGATTAGTTTTCCATTGTGCTTTGTTGCTTGCCTTTGTAGAGGTTCACATTACTTATTAAGTGTAATGTGTTTGGAACCTTCCTTAACCATGATCCAAAAAGTGCCTTCAGTCAAAAAGATAGAGCAGCCATGAGGCTTATCTTAATCATTTACCTATCTTCAAAGATTGCAGTCATATGGGACCTGTTATCTAACGTCTGAAAACATTGCTTCTTGCATTTGTGTAGGTTTATTTTTATTTATGGGGTGACAGGAATAGGTCTGGAGCCACTTACTTCCTCATTGAAGAAGTGGAAGTTCTTTCTCTAGTTTTTATTTATATTAATGTACTGAATTTTATTGCTAAAAATTACATCGATATTTGGAACCCTGCTTTTCATAATATGTTACTCATGTATACATTTTTAGGTACTTTCACTAATATTTTAATTAGAATTTTTATATTTGGATTCATAAGTAAGGATGATTGGGAGTATCCTTTAATCCTATTTTTCCCTGACTTTAGTATCAGAGTTGTAATTTGTAAATTTATTTAGAAAGTTGTTAAACTTTTTACATGCTCTGTAATAGTTCTAAAACCAGAATTTATACTTTTCATCTTACATTTCTAATGAAAATATCTGTATTAGATCTTTTATTAGGAGATAGAGGGAATAATTTTATTTCTGGAGTGCCTTTTAAATTTCTTTTATAATTATTGATATATTAGTGTTTCCTACCTCTTAATTTTGTTTTTAAATAGAGACAAGGTCTTGCCATCTTTCCCAGGCTGGTCTTGAACTCCCGAGGTCAAATAATCTTCCCATCTCAGCCTCCCAAAGTGCTGGGATTACAGGTGTGAGTCACCATGTCTGGCCTTCTACCTCTGCTTGTTTGACTTTTTATTTTCCTAATCATGTCATCTAAGTTGTATGTATTTACACCTATAATTCCCTCATGATTCAGAAAATCCTTATCCTTTTCCTATATATGGCATTTTCCTATATATGACATTTCCTATATATGACTTCTAATGTTTTAAAATTTGTTTAATCTTTTTTCTTTGTTGCATTCACCAAACTTTTACCTATTTTGCCTTTTCAAATCATATTTTGACATTTTCAAAGAGTGTATTTTTAGTGAAGTTTAGGAAATGAGAGGGCTAAAGAGAGAAGACAACATTATATTACACAAGAAGAAGAACACACATAAAGACAAAGCAAGAATGTGTGTGGAAAGGTGTGTGAGATGATGAGATGGAAGAGGGGGGTGGGATGAAGGGTCTTGAGGAATATCCTAAGGGCTAGGCAAAGAACTTCTGAGTTGAAACAGCTGATGATGAGAAATGATGCCATGTTTATAAGCTTTGGAAACATATAATTGAAATAGACTTGGAAGAAAATTATTTCAACAGCTTTGGTATGTTGACATGCTCGGATTTTGAAGGCAGAGAGCTTTTCTTGGGATGCTGCCTCAGAAAGGCTTAAGAGAACACAAGGATTATTTAGATAAGTTGTTTTGAAAATGGAAAAATGAAGTGTGAACCCAAAATATAATATTGAAGAGAATATGGTGTATATTGACTCTGGAAATACATGCGTGGTTTTAGCGGTGGGAGAAGGTATGAGAAGGAACATTTTAAAAAGGAGAATGTTGCAAAGTTGTAAGATTTTGAGAACTGAAAAAAAGCTGGTATAATAAATGTTGGTAAAGAAATTGGGTTGAGCTGCCTAACAGGGTGGAAGGGGCAAGCAGGTATCTGCTCAGGATACATAATAGTTACGTGATATTAAATAGATGTTCTACAGATGTTCTAGACACAAGAATAAAATATAAAATCATATTCAGGGTCACCAAAGATTTCAGGGGTCTGGTTTCCTCAAGCTTCAAAAAGCACTTTCAGGTGGATAGGTTTCTCTTTTTGGCTTTTTAACAACCCTTAAATGAGAGTTAAATCTGGTGTTTCCAGTTGAGTCTAACAATTTGAGCAGGATAAACATCAGGTGGCTGGGCGTAGTGGCTCATGCCTGTAATCCCTGCCCTTTGAGAGGCAGAGGCAGGCAGATAACGAGGTCAGGAGATCAAGACCATCCTGGCCAACATGGTGAATCCCATTTCTACTAAAATACAAAAAATTAGCCAGATGTGGTGGCACATGCCTGTAGTCCCAGGTACTTGGGAGGCTGAGGCAGGGGAATCACTTGAACTTGGGAGGCAGAGGTTGCAGTAAGCCGAGATCGTGCCACTGCACTCTAGTCTAGCAACAGAGCAAGACTCCATCCCCACAACACCAAAAGAAAAAAAAATCAGGTAAATTCATTATTATTATTATTATTATTATTATTATTTAGAATATGCTGGGGGATAATAGAAGCCTTCGCCAGGATTGCTTAAGAATCAAAGAGGTTATTACAGGCAAAACTCAGAAGCAAGAGAAGGTACAATATAGTTCTGCAATTCCTTTTTGCCTTCTGATGCTTGACGAGAGTACTCAATTTTGAAAAGAGGTCACTATGCTCTGATGGTCCTTTCTTGTATTTCCTGCTATGGCTCTTTATAGGAAGGCCAGAAACTATCACTATAGCAGCTGTATATATAAACATTTAAGGTCCAGAACGAGTGTAGTCCATTATAACACTTTGACCTTACTGTTTCAGGCCTAGTAATGCTGTTTTTCAAAAAAACAGCATTTAACAGCAGTTGTTTTCCAAATAATGTAGCATGTTTTCCCCTACTCTAATAGCTTATATAAAGAACCATTTTCCCAAGTTACCCATGGATGTTGAAAATAATTTCTGCATTTCCCCTGGCTTACATTCTAGTTGTCAAAAAGTCAAAACACAAACACTAGCTGAACAGACTCAGTTACATCTCAACATGGTAATTGTTAAATCACTCAGTAGGAGGAAAAAAAAAGTCACACAAGGAGTTATTATTATGCATATGCATTTTTAATGTCTGATTCTCTGTATAACCTTAAATTACAATGCAAGTTAAATTTCCCTTGCTGATTTATAAACATAATGTAAGCTCTAGACACAGTTAATGATATTGCAATGTAAAAGTGTTCCGTTGCAGACTAAAGACCTTGCTCAGTGCTAGAAAGCTCCAGGTTCATTTCAATGTGATCATTGAGGCACTATGCAGAGATTATGCATTTATTGTATTTTTTTCATGAATACATGAATGAATAATAAGTTCAACAAACAAGAGTTTCCTACTGGGAATGTCAAACAAATCATTCTGCCAAGTGCTCTGAATTTCAATCAATCACTCTCCATAACACTTGCCCCACTGCGATCTTCAGCTTCAGCAGAGTCAGCACTTGGAATCACTACAAGCTATCTTGGACAGGAGGCATAAGGTGCAAGAGTGCAGAAAGAGCAGGCCATCCTCCTGTTCTTCTCACCCAAGCAGGAGTTCTTTGCCAAGACACATACTTATTGCCTTTATATTAGTGGGGGGCTAGGGTAATAGTGGCTCATATTCCAATAGCCTTGATTCTACCACACCCTTGCTGTTTCCCATAAGTTGAGTCCACAAGTTCTAGTGAATGGCTCAGTGGAGAGAAAGTGTCCATTTGAGGTGCATGGAAAAAACTGAACAAACACTAGTAAACAGAACTGCACAGCTGTAGCACTTTTAGGACCTGAATGAATGGGAACAGTGTTATTAGTGTAAAGACACCATGCAAGATTTGGTTTGTAGAGCATGGAGTCTTTATTTTAGGAAGAATTATTTGAGGTTTTAATGTTGAATTTTGGTGTCTGTCTTCAGGAATCACTATTTTCACCTAAAAGAGTTCAACACCACTATTATGGTAGCCTCGATTCATATTGAGGTGGGAGAAGAAGTGTGGAGAAGAGAACAATTCTTTATTTGCATTTGTTTGTCCAAAGGTAGTTTTAGGACAAACAACTCTTTAGATGGAGCTGTTACCTCCTTCTGCCCCTTTACCTACATCGTAACCTGAGGTGGATTCTGGTACTGAAGTTGAGAACCTTATTGGATGCCAGTTTGAAGTGGATTTCCTACAGCTTGATGCAGCATGCTTAGTCTAAGGAAAGTTGCCCATATACTGGTTGAATATCTCTTAGCCAAAATGCTTGGGGCCGGAAGTATTGGGTTTCAGATTTTCCCTGATTTTAGGATATATGCATACACATAATGAGATATCTTGAGGATGGGCCCAAGTCTAAACATGAAATTTATCAGAGTTTGAAGCATTTCAGATTTTAGATTTTCCAGTTAGGGGTGCTCAAGTTGTACCAGAAAAGCTTGCTACTCATCACCTACCGAATTAATGACTACTCAACAAATTTTGAGTGAATTCCAAAGGCTGTGATAATCAGATTTCTACTTCAGTATAAACACATAGTTTACCTCCTCCCAGTCAATTAAATGTTACCAAATAATACAACTGCTCATGTTTTATTTATAGCCTTCAGAATGAGAATCTTATTTTTACTAACTCTAATTAGACTCTCCTGGCCACAGGACCTATCCTGTATCTGTGTGGATCAGATGTTGGCTGTCTGTTTTCATAGCACATGAAGTACAAAGCATAGCTGTTACTTAATAGAGGTTGGTTCCCGTCCTCTCTATTCCTTAGTATTTATCATAAAAACAAATACCACAAGTTGCAGATTTATCAAGTTTTTTTACAAATACGCCTTTTCCACTATGAATCTGATATAAATAAATACAGGTTTCATTGCATTTTTTATAGAGGAAAGTGGCTGGATAAAATGTGACAATTATTTTAACCTTTAGTGGCAGGCCCTAGATTAAACATTTGGGGTTGGGAAATGATTCCAATAGAAACAGGCTCTTAAATTCCTCTACCAATGGTCCTGGCTGGCTGTGCAATGCAGGATAAATAACATCACCATTGTAAGCCTCAGTTTTCTCATCTGTGAAATGCAAAAGTTGTACAGATTTGTTCCAAGTGCCCTTCTGATAATGTAACGTAGTTTTTAAAGGACAGAGTGGAGCTGAACTACTTGAGGTTCAATTCCTTAGTAAATTACTTACCTTCTCTGTGCCTCGGGGTCCTCATCAGTGACAAGGTTGTTATAAGGATTTGAGTTGATATGTATAAACTACTTACCCAGGTAAATTCTGTAAGTAAGCTATTATTCCAATTCTGACTTCCATGGTTTTAATAACATTTATTAGTTATTGAGTAGTTAATGTTATCACCACAAATGGGCTAAATATTATTTATCTCTTGTGAAAAATATCACAACAAACCGACTATGAACATACTATAATCATCTCTATTTTACAAACAAGGAAAATTAGGCCAAATCCTAAGTTAATTACTAAAATTAGGATCTGAACACGAATCCCAGGCCAGTTCAGTATGCTCCAACATCAGCTATTGTCCCATCCCCTCTCTCCTGTTGGAAATAGACTAGTCTTCAAGGATTGCTGGAAGACAAAGGCAGAAAAGCAGGAAGGAGACTTTTTTGATGCCTCTGCTTAGCTTGGTGTCCGACTCTGAAAAATGTTCTCTGTTGAATTGATTTCTGCCGGTTTCGTTGCTGACTTTGGCACTTTGTTTCACATTTAGTTGGTGTTTATCTAAATGAGTTCAAGCTACTTTCTTCTTCCACACTAAATCCATAATGACCTCTTGCTTCTGAATTAATTACTGGTTCAGTTCGCTGGTATTGCTGCATTCCTTTTCATTTTTTCCAGTTGCTTTCACTGTACTGTTAGCTTTTCCAACCTGCGTTTCTTCTCTACTACTTCCTGTCTCTCTTCCTTCCCAGGAAGAAAGGCAAAAGCAGCAAACTCATATTGTGCCCACAGAACTTCTCCCGTGGTTCCAATTCCTCTTTACAGTGTATGTGTGTGGGGGGGTGGGGGGGAGAGTGTGTGTGTGTGTGTGTGTGTGTGTGTGTGTATGCTTCAGAAATGTTAGCCTCAGTACTTCTGGTGGGGCTTGTGGTAGGTGCCAAAACATCCGTTTCTCACCTGAGAGTTCAAGATGGCCCTGAATGTTGGTAAGCAAGAGATGAAGCCAAGGTGTATTTCTCTGTCAGTCCACTTAAGCCACTTATTTCCACCAACTCTTTGAAGTCAGAATCTGATATCCCAGGGAAAGTCCCTTACATTCTCTGAGGGACAGGGCAGTCCTGCTGCTCCAATGCTTGCTGAAGCAAGCATGTGTATATAGGTGGCGGATTTACAAAAGCAAACACACAATATTGATTCTTTACAATAGTGCTCATTTTAAATAAGATTTTGTATTTAATGCTTTATTAGCTAAAATCTTCTGCAACTCTTTTAAATACTCACCATAGGATTGAATGAGAAAGCAGTTAGGAGCTGCAAGAACGTGAGATTAGCTAAACTGGGTTTACTTTTGAATCTCTAAATCAAATAGGCTAAGTATTCTAACAATCTACCCTCCCATCTCATCTACACATGAGGGAGAAGCCTCTTCTGGACCAGCGATTGAAACAGCTTCTTACCTTGCTTTGTAGTGTTCTCTCCCATTTTTCTCTAGTTATTGATGTTTCGTACAGTTTATGTGTGTTTAATATTCATAGTGGTGTGTATTAATCAACATAGTGAGAGCTAACGGACAGGGTACTTTACTGGAAAATGGGTTTATTGAGCATTCTGGATGTGTTTCATTACTTACAAAGAGGAAAACATCTAATATCTTGTGACCTCACACCAAGAGATCACAGATGATCTCTTGTAAAAGTGAGATATATTGTGACTATATACCCCTTAAGTCTAGAAATGATTAAAAAAAACACAACAAAACCACAGGTCATTATTGAACAGAATCTAGATATAAGAAAATCTTTCTATAAGTCCCTCTTTATGTCTGTAGAACATATTTGTGTTCTTTTGCAGTTTGTTGAGTAGCTATTAGCTGCTGCTGCTGGCGCTCTATACTCCTGATTTTGTCTCCTCTGTCTTAGTTTCATACTTTTCTTAGAGTTAAAATAATCCAGGCTAATTGCACTTCTAAATGTTCTTTCTGAAGTGGCTGTACGTATACACTATCATCAGAAGCCTTTCCTTCTATATATATGCCCTTCAAAATGTCAGCACTTTCCATTTTGATACTATGGATTTACTAGTTTGTCTTTTATGTGTCATCTTGTTTGAGGAACAGATCTTCATTCCTTCTAGTCTATTGATGTTACCACTTAGATGTCCTCAGGCTTCTCAAATCTGGAGTGCTCAAGGTAAAACTCATTATCTCTTTCCTTTCCTTGTTCCAAACCTACTTCCTCCCACCATGTTTTCTCTCTCAGTAGCCTCGTCATTTCCTTCAATTGCCCTACAAAACTTAGGAGCTATTCACAACTCCTTTCCTTCCCCTCATCACACAGCACATGTGCATGCACATTCATACATACACATGCATGCACACATGTGCACACTTCTGTGAGTTTTAGTCCTACCAGCTCTGTCTGTGCCACTTCTACTGCTTCAAGTTTTTATCATCTCTTTGCTGGCCAACTTCAACATCCTAACTGGGTGTCCTGCGTTCAGTCTGTTTTTTGTTAAATCTATCCAATGCCAGATAAATAGTTCTAAAATTCAGTTCTCATGTCTCTCCCGTCCTCACACACTTGAGATGACTTCCTTTAGCCTGAGACCAGACTTCTAAACAAAGTGGACTGTTCTTCTCTGTCAAGTTACTCATTATTCTTTAAAATTACCATGACGGTTTATATATATGTATGTACTAATTTTTTTTTCTTAAAATGCTCTTTCATTTATAGATGGGAAACTGAAGAAAAGAGATTATATCTCTTTTGTCCCTTGTTGAATCCCAAGAACCCAAACATGGAAGGGACATAGGGAGACTGACTTACCCATCGACACACAAATACTGGCTGGGATTTGGAGCTAGTGTTTGAATGTTTTGGCTCTCAGTCTTATATTTTCTGTTAAAAAATATTTGATAATTTGGAGATTTGAGAAAACAAATTACTCAAGTGGTGTCAAGCAAATCCATTGGCCTTTACTTCTTTAGCCGTGAGACTTTACAAAATTATATCAAATGCAAGTTGGCATTTTCTAGGGGCCACAGGAAAGAAGTACAGGTACTATATTGGTTATGATTCTTCTCTTTGGTTTTAACATCCTAAAGATAATTATATCAGTGCTTCTCAGAATTTAATATACATATAAATCACCTTATGTTAAATTCTGAGAAACAATATATAATATATAATATATTTTATAAATATAATATACTATATATACTCATATATAACATATATTAATTAGTAATAATATATGATATATAGTATATTATATATCATATAATATATACTAATATACTATATATAATATATAGTATAATATATTATATAATATATTATATATACTATACTATATACTACATATAGTATATAGTATAGTATAAAATATAGTTTGTATAGTATATATACTATACTATATTATATATTGTATATTACATATACTGATATATAATTTATATATTAGTATATTATATATACTATTATATATAATATATAACATACTAATATATTATACATTATATATACTAATATATATATACTAATATATACTAATATATACTAATATATAATGTATAATATACTATATATACTAATATGTAATATATACTGACATATAATCATATATGTATATAAATATAATATATAAAATTATATATAGTATATAAATATGAATATTATATAGTATATATAATCTATGTTATACTATATATACCAATATATAAATATATAAAATATATAAATATATACTCTATAAATATATAGTATATAAAATATATATTATACTAATATAAATATATTACTATATATACTAATTAGTACTATATATACTAATATATACTTATGTATACTAATATATACTATATACACTAATATATAATATATTATAGAATATACTATAGATACTAATATATAATACACAATATATGCTAATATGTAATACACAATATATACTAGTATATAATACACATATAATATGTACTTATATATTATATACACATAAAATATGTACTTATATACATGTATATGTACTTATATACACATATATGTACTTATATACACATATAACATGTACTTATAGTATACATATTGTATACAATATGTATATAATGTACATGTAAATTTTGCTTTATGAGGTCCAGTAGTATCTGAGATTCTGCATTCCCAACAAGTTTCCAGGTGATGGCCATTGTGCTAATCCACAGATGCATGTCAATAGCAAGGTGCTAGATAATTATGTACTGACCACTTCAAGCTACCTAATATTTTCTTCTTTCACTAAGAAATGTGGTGCATTAAAAAAATTCTCCTCTTTGTCCTATTGCAGTCTACAGAAATAAAAGTTGGTTATTATAACAATATTCGGAACAAATTATCTTAATGCAAATCATATGACTCAATCTCTAGTACAGGTAAATGATGAACATGGTGGAGGTTGGGAATCAACACCCTATATCCACAACAGCTCTCTTCTTGGGTCTTATTTCAGAGGAGTTTTTCTAACCTGCCAATTCTCCATGCCAAAGCAATGATTATTGGTCACTATTTCTGCAAGGAAATCCTCAGTATAATTAATCTGAAGGTGTATCCAAACTGATCTGGAGAATACACTGTGCAGATATTTGTAATTGAACTTCAGTGAAGGCATGGCTCCTTCTCTTTCTCCAGGGGACTGAATTCAAGTGGTAACTCCATCAGGGTTGACATCATCTATCACTTGTCCTGCTGCATTCGTGTAGCTGAACCCAGACCCATAAACTGTCATCTTGAAGACTTTGATTTTAAAGAATCCAGAGTGTAACATCACATACCATGTCAAAAAGAGACATAACAGCTATCACTGATCAGTGAAAACTCTGGGCCTGGACTGCAGTGCCTTTCTGCTTTGAACCTGTCATGCGAACTGACTAGTGTCTCAGTATTAAATTTGGTTTGTGTAGCTATTGCATTGTATTAGTGATAAATTGGGCACATGTTTTAGTCATATAATTTCTACACATCCAGGTTTATTAATTTTTTAAAGGAAACGAATAACACAACATGGCTAATAAATAGCTTGGTTGGTACAGATATTTCTGGTCGGGCGTGGTGGCTCACGCCTGTAATCCTAGCACTTTGGGAGGCCGAGGTGGGTGGATCACAAGGTCAGAAGATCAAGACTAGCCTGGCCAGCATGGTGAAGCCCCATCTCTACTAAAAATAGAAAAATAAGCCGGGCATAGTGATGCGCGCCTGTAGTCCCAGCTACTTGAGAGGCTGAGGTAGGATAATCCGTTAAACCTGAGAGGAGGAGATTGCAGTGAGCCAAGATTGCGCCACTGCAGGTAGGCTAATCGGTTAAACCTGAGAGGAGGAGATTGCAGTGAGCCAAGATCGCGCCACTGCACTGCAGCCTGGTGACAGAGCGAAACTCCGTCTCAAACAGAAAAAAAAAAAAAAAAAAAGGTATTTCTATGTATTACATTTAATGTATTTAGAAATGTGTTGAAAGTTAAAATAACATAGGATAATTTTCACTATAATTGGATAGATGGGAGAGTGGGGATTTACTGAGCCAGGGAAGGAATTAGAGTGATTGATCTGGGAGCAGAGTCCTTTTCTATGTCTAGTTAATTACAGTGCTCAGAACCTTATGAACGATGCTGAATGTGGAATTATTAAATTTGATGATTGGGGAATGATTTTAAAACTTACTAACGAATCCTCTTAGTTTTATAAGGGATCCCCAATTTCAGTAATCCACATAAGACTAAGCACTTCCAGGACTAACAGAAATTTCTTGTTTTGGTGATTAAAAAATTAAATCTCTCCCTGAACCCCTCCTTCAAAGAAAACATGATTTTTCTGGCATGATTTTTCAAGTTGAAACACTGAATTCCTATTTTAATCCTGGTTTTGAGGGAATGTTTTAGGCTAGATCTGTCTGCCTTGAAATGAAAAAGCTGATATTCAGGGAGAAACAGTGATTGCACTGTTTTAATTTACTAAGAACCTGTCTAGATGTTTAACATTTAAGTATTCAGAAAGTTCTCAAGGTCCTGTTGGGGGAAAATACATGTTTAGTGATTGGCCAGATTTTCTTAAAGTTGTTGTTTTATTTCTAGGTATATATCTGGAAGTTCACTTGAGTGATTTAACAGTTTTCCACAGTGGTAGGGTTGGGGAGACTCTTCTCTGAAGTGGTGAGAGAAGGGGTGGAAAGTTACAAAATATTGAAGTGTGCAGTTGAGAGCTACATATTCCACTTTAATTTTCAGTCCTTTTCCTTTTGCCTTCCAGTTACGGCTGGTGGCAGAGGAGAGGAGGCTTTGGCACACATTCAGTGTATTTCTTAAAGCGCTCTGGAGGAAGAACAAGACATCCTCTTCAAAGGCGTTCTCTGTGGGGCTGGTTTCAGGATTAAACAGTTTTAGGCTCTGTTATGACTTTCATGGAGTCATGGCTGGTTTTTTTTTTTTTTTTTTTTTTTTTTTCATTGAGGTCAACATCTCCTTCTGTTCCCCAGCAAATCCCAGGGCAGTGTGAGTCAGAGTCAATGAAATCACACTGGGAATGGAATGGTGGTGTTACACTGTCAGACCCAGAGTTGGGTGTTTCCGCAGATGATTGCTGTGCTGGACAACAGAGCAGACAATGGAGATTTTAAAATATATATGTGTTGTGAGTTAAAAGGAGCTAATTAGGATAGCTTTAATTTGGGGTCTGGTCTGAGAGCCAGGAGTTCTGGAATTCTGCCATGAACGGACTTTGTAATCATGAGCAAGCAACTTAACATTTCTGGGCTTCAATTTTCCCACTTAAAAGTAAAACTGCATGATCTCTAACATTTCTTTGGCAAGATGGTTCTATAATTTTCCTTTAGTTTACCACAAAGAGCCCTGGGCCAGAAAATTTCCTGGAAACTTCTTTTTAACATAAGATCAATCTGATGAATACCACCAATGTAAAAAATAAATCATTAACAGGTGCATATGTTATTTGTAGTAGTATTTGTTTCTTAAATGCTAATCTTTGGTAAATTGCTTGATCATTTGGTATGCAACATACTGTAAGTGTATTACATATTGTATTTGTATTTTATATTTGGAAGTGCCACTGAGCGTTACATATGGCTGTTCTGGATTTGTCAATAATGTTCCCTGTGCATTCCATATGGGAACAGCTATGCAGTCCTTATATGGTAATATCCCTTTTACTTTATATAGTGCTGTTTATGATTTGTATAATTAATGCATATGTGTTTTATAGTCTTGCACGTTCTCCAAATATACCTTTAAGAAGAAAGTAATTAGAGCAGCTCTGTGTAATAAAATTCCCTTCTCCCTCCCCTCCCCTTTCCTCCTCTCTCCTCCCCTTCCATCCCCTTCTGTCCCCTTCCTTCCCTCCCTTCCCTCCTCCCTTCCCTCCTCCTGTCCCTCCCTTCCCTCCTCCCTTCCCTCCCTTCCCTCCCCCTTTCCCTCCCCTCCTTCCCTCCATCCCTCCCTCCATCCATCCCTCCCTTTTTCTTTTCTCTTTCCCTCATTAACTGACTCTAAGGAAGATTATTTTCCAGAGGAAAATCTGTAATTATGTTAACTTTCAGGAATCCTTTTGGATAGCAAAATCATATATATTTAACTTGTATATTATTTAATCTTGGTTAAATATAACTTCAAATTTTATTTCAAATCTTTAAATCTCATATTTTCATAAGGACACATAATGGTGACTATAGTTCTTTATATATTTTACATATTAATATCATTTATATTGTGAAGGCTTAAAAAGAATAAAGATTATGCCTGCGAATAGTTCACTTTGTTTTGATTCAAACTTGTATGCCTTAATTGAAATGGCATATAGCAAGAAATACTCTATTTTGTGTAAGAAAGCATCACTTTTTATTGTCATGAATTAGCTATGAAATGGTCTCATTTTCAAAAAGATATGCAGGACATATGCTTGCACATTCTGTTAGCAGTTAGTGATCCAAGTGGAGAAAACATTTCCATGAGAAAAGCAAGTTACATAATGAAAGAACACTAATAATCCAGAGAAGACTATCAAAAAATTCCATATCATCCACATGAATGATACGCATTTTGAAATGTTTAAAATAAGAAGTGTTCTCTTTGTTGATGATAATTTGTATTTAGTTAATGACCTAACAAGATCATCCAGGGTATTTTCTTTAGTGAAATCCTCCCCCTGCTCAGAAAAGCATGTTTCAGACAAAGAGGCCCTTCTTTGTTGCTGTTGGTTGACGTGCATACTGTGTGTGCGCTGGTGGTACATTCATTTTCCTGACTCATCTTCAGCTTCAAAAAATTGCATGTTTGTTTGGCTGTTTGAAAAAAACCTTCCAGTATTTTTTTTTTTCTCATGTCTGAAATGGTTTGTATTAAAGCTTTCATAATACCCTTCAGTTTCTGTGTTAAATTGATGTTTAAATTGGAAAGAAAGTGGGAACCTTGGCAGTTTAGATAATTCACTTCATCTGGTGGCCAGCTATGTTAACAATCACATCATATGCCAGCACTTAGACGAGATGAAAGGAGCCCCCGGGGCACTGAAGCTACATTTTAGGAGCAGAGGGAAAATACAGTTAGAGTTCTTTGTTTCATCATTTTATTCTATAAAATGGTAAATTGTTTTGACCAGAATTTTAAAATGTTAAAAGAACAATTTAAAGGTTATGTGATGGCTTAGCTGTGAAGCTGAATGCAGATTGTTGATCAGTATGCTGGACAGAAAGTGTTGAGCCTCATGTCAGCAAATGATGTCTTTTATTCTCTGTGTATTGAGTGCTGTGAGGAAATGGTGATATTGTTAGCATATGAATAACATCAAAGCCCTCCACTGGAAGATAAACCTCCATCTTCTGAAATAGAGTGCACAGCCTCTCCTCATGTATTGAAGTACCTCCTTTTCTAACAGTGTGTTCTGTCCAACCCCAGAGCAGTTTCATCCAGAACAGGCAAGTTGATATTCAGCACTGGGTTGCTGGTGCATGACTGCACATTCCATCACTTAGGAGAAAACATTTTCGCATCAAATTGCCTTTCTACGTGAAGGGGAGGAAGGTATTAGTTTTTTTTGGTTTTGTTTTTTTGTTTTTTTTAGTTTTTTTGGAGGGGAAAGCAACACTTTCTTTTGAGGTCCTGCAAGATGTTCACGATTTGTATTATTATTTGTCCTAAAAATGAGGGACTGATCTAACCAGCTGATAAGAGAGTGGATAACGTAACTGCCTCTTCTTCTCTGAATGCAGACATGACTGTTTTCACTGCTGCTGGATTCTTCAATCAATACTGACATGCTGGCCAGACACAATTTTAAAATAATGCATTGGTCCCATTCTTCTCTCTGTGAATATTATTTGAGCATGATAAGTAGTTCTCTTCACACACCTTCTCTTCCCAACTGTCCTGATCAACAAATGCTACCGCTACTCAAAATGGAATTTCAGTTCAGCAGCAGAATTACTGGGGCTTTTAGGAGTAACATCCATGTCAAATGGGTCCTGGGATGATAAACGGTATGACAGCCCATAGCAGAATAAGTAATTCCAGATGCCTTGGATGTTTAGTCTATTAGTTCATGGGGACATGTAAGAAATAGTCAGTTTCCATTAATGTTCAATTTATTATTGGCCAAGATGCTTAGGATATGATGCTGCTAGTCATTTTCTGTAACAACTTTATGTATAGAGGAAGTCTTTTCTGAAAGGTACATGACTGGAACTTCATTTCTGAGCTCATACGTTATGCTGACCAAAAACGTCTGTCAAAACTTAGATCAATGTCATGTGTTATATTTTCATTTTCATTACTCTTGGAATCCTTTTTAAAAAATTCATGTTGCCAGCTGTTATATTAACATTCAGTTAAGTTTAGGTTAGCTGAACTTCAGCCTATGGTTTAGAAATAAGCAGAGCATAATGCTGACATGATTGATTTCCAGTTACTCTGTGTGGTTTCTCTTGCATATTTAAAGACGTATCTGTGTACAAAAGCAAAGCAACAACACATTTGTTTTATAAAGACTGAATGTATGAGACTGATGGAGAGCTGTTTTGGTGTTATTGTAATAGAATAGCTTTTCTCAGTTTTTGTCTCTAACACAGTATAGCAAGTTACTGTTCTCATATTCTCACTGAGTGATATACTTTGAGAGTGTGAATCTTGGTTAGTTAAACTTGTGTGATTGTTGGATTCTGGGCTGCTTCCAAATGGGAGGTTGGAATCAAAAGAACAAACACAAAGGTTTCCCGAACATGTTAGGAATACCAAGTACTATCTCTAGGTTTTGTAATTAGTTTTCAAGACAAATGCTCAGAAAATTACAACAATGGACCTGATTCAGCTCACATTTTAAACCTAGTGGATTTTAATAAGAATTAGTATCCTACTTTTAGATGATTTTCCACTTTAGGTTTTAGTTTATTTAGTTTTAATATTTTAAGTCCTAGATTCCTTTTTTTTTTTTTGACCCATATATTGATCAGCAAATGTCATTGCTCTAAAGTGGATTTTCCTCTCTGAAGAAGAGGCAGTTTCATTTATATCTATTCAAGGAAGATGAAAAAGACATCTTAATTCAATAATGGATAGGTTCACATGCCTGGCAGAACATAAGAGCCTGCTAGTTACTCTTCTAATTATTTTTTAATAATATCCCTTGGTAATAATTTATACATTTTAAAGAACACTTTACCACAGAAGTTAGGAGGGCAGAGGTTGGAATGAACCAAACGATTTCACTGATAAAAAGAATAGTCTTATTTAATGATGTCAGAGTTGGATGAACTGATGGTTTTATATGTCAGAGATTTCAAAGCATCTAAATTACTCTCAAGTTATTGTCAGCTATTCTGATTGTTTGGGATAGCTATGAAACATCATACACAATCATTAATATCCAAGCTGGCAAAAAAAATAAAAGATGATTTAAGAGACCTATAGAAATAAGAAATACCATACTAGCAGAATTTTAAAAAAATAAACTGGTCAAGCATTATTTTGAGACTAAATAGAATATGAAAACCTTTTTGCCAGTGCAGTTTAAAGCAACTTATTCCGTGAATAATGATTGAATAAGGTTGTGTATCTGTACTAGAATCAGGACCTTGGTTGCCAGAGAGTCTAGTGGCTAAATATATTTCTTTCTGGAATATTAATAATAATCTCACCTCCCCAAATCCACCCTTCACAGGTTGTAGTCGAATAGTAATTTCTAAGGCATCTTCAAAGTATATTTTTACTTAAAAGTCTGCTGAGTTATGTCTAGTTCTAAGTATTCTCTTTCTATCCCTATGAAACATTACTGTCTAACAAGGACTTAAAAATAATTTTATTTCAAAATGAGATGGTAGCCTTTGGGGTGGCATACTATAATTCTTCAGGAGCAGCTGTTTTATTTATCTTGGTCTTTTAAAAATTAGATGGATATATTTTTTCTTTATTAGAATTGTATGTTATTTGGTCAAAGGAATTATTTGGAGGAGTTATTGATCAGGAAATGAGTACAGATATATTACTGTACCCTTATATAAGTAAATTAAAAATATTTTTAATCATGGACACACAATAGTTGTTATAGTACATATTTATGGGGTTCATGTGATGTTTTGACCCAGGCATGCAATGTGTAATGATCAAATCAGGGCAATTGGGCTATCCATCACCTCAAACATTTATCATTTCTTTGTGTTAGGAACATTCCACTTCAACTCTTCTAGTTATTTTGTAATATACAATAAATTATACTTAACTATACTTCCCTGTTGTACTACTGAACATTGGATCTTGTTCCTTTTGTCTAACAGTATGTGGTTCCCATTAATCATTTTCACTTTTTCTTCTCCTACCTACTACCCTTCCCAACATTTGGTAACCTTCCTTCTACTCTCTATCTCTATGAATTCAAGTGTTTTAAATTTATTTTTTATTTTTTAGTTCCCACTTATGGTGAGTACGTATGACATTTATCTTTTTGTGCCTGGCTTATTTTACTTAATGTCCTTCATTTCCATCCATGTTGTTGCAAATGACAGGATTTCATTCTTTTTTTTTGTGGCTGGATAATATTCCGTTGTGTATATATACCACATTTTCTTTATTCATCTGATAATAGACACTTAGGTTCATATGTTGGATATTGTAAATACTGCTGCAATCAACATGGGACAGCAGATATCACTTTAATATACCGATTTCCTTTCTTTTGGATATATACCCAACAGTGGGATTGCAGGATCATATAGCAGTTTGATTTTAAGTTTCTTTTGAGAAACCTCCATACTCTTCTTCATAGTCACTATACTAATTTACATTTCCACCAACAGAGTATGAGAGTTCCCCTTTCTCCACGTCCTTGCCAGCATTTGTGATTGCTTGTCTTTTGTATAAAAGCCATTTTAACTGGGGTGAGGTGATATCTCATTGTTTTAATTTGCATGTCTCTGATGCTTAGTGATGTTACACATTTTAAAATATACCTGTTGGATATTTGTATGTCTTCTTTTGAGAAATGTTTGTTCAGATCTGTTGCCTGTTTAAAAACTGGATTGTTTATTTTCTATTAAGCTGTTTGAGCTCCTTATATGCTCTGGTTATTAATCCCTTGTCAGATGCATAGTTTGCAAATATTTTCTCCCATTCTGTTGTTTGTCTCTTTACTTTGCTGATTTCTTCTTTTCTGAGCAGAAGCTTTTAAGCTCCATGTGATCCTATTTGTTAATTTTTGCTTTGGTTGCCTACACTTTTGAGGTCTTACTCAAAAAGGCTTTATCCAGACCAATGTCCTGGAATGTTTCTTCAAGAATTTTGTCTAATATTAATAATTTCATAGTTTTAGATCTTAGATTTAAGTCAGATTTAAGTCTTCAAACCATTTTTATTTTTTCTTTGTATATGGTGAGAGACAAGGGTCTAGTTTCATTCTTTTGCATATGAATATCCAGTTTTCCAGCACCGTTTATTGAAGACACTGTCCTTTCAGCAATGTATATTCTTGGCACCTTTGTCAAAAATGAGTTGATTGTAAATATAAATAATTTATTTCAGGATTCTCTATTCTGTTCCATTGGTCTATGTGTCTGTTTTTATGCCAGTACCATGCTGTTTTGGTTACTATAGCTTTGTAGTACAATTTGAAGGCAAGTAGTATAATGTGATGCCTCTAGGGTTTTTTTTGTTTGTTTGTTTGTGTGTTTTTTTGCTCTGAATTACTTTGTTTATTCTGGGTCTTTTGTTCTACGTAAATTTTATGATTATTTTTTCTATTTTGTGAAGAATGTCATTGGTATTTTGATAGGGATTGCATTGAATCATATGATCTATAAATTGTCTTGTGGAGAATAGACATTTTAACAATATTGATTCTTGTATTCCATGAACATGGAATACCTTTTCATATGTTTGTATCCTCTTCAATTTCTATCAAGGTTAAATTTCAGGGTTCAAAACCTTGAATTTCAATGTTTTACAGTTTTCATCATAGATGTATTTCACTCCTTAGATTAAGTTTATTCATAGGTATTTTTATAGTATTTGTAGCTGTTGTAAATGATACTACTGTCTCGATTTCTTTTTCAAATTGTCTGCTGTTGTTATATAGAAATGCTATTGATTTTTGTATGTTGATTTTGTGTCCTGCAACTTTACTGAATTTGTTTATCAGCCTAATAGTTTTTTGTTGACGTCTTTAGGGTTTTCTAAATACAAGATCATATGATCTGCAAACAACACTAATTTGACTTCTTCCTTTCCAATTTGGATGCACTTTCTTTTTCTTGTCTCATTGCTCTGGCTAGGACTTCTAGCACTATGTTGAATAAAAGTGGTAATGGGGGCACTGTTGTATTGTTCCAGATCTTAGAGGAAAGGCTTTCAGTTTTACCCTACTCAGTATAATACTAGCTGTAGATATGTTGTGTATGATTTTTATCACATTGAGATATGTTTCTTCCATACCCCTCCCCATTACCTGCAGCTGGACCTGTCTTTGATTCTTGGCACCTGCTCTTATTAACCGCACCTACGTTCAATACTCTGGCCAAGCATAATACCATAAGGTGTTAATTAATTCATGCTTGTAGGACATAATAACAATTAATGGATAAACTCTCAACTGCTCCCTATACCAGACCTTACAATAAAATTCCACAAACCTTCCCTCCTCCATCTCTGACCTCACCAACCCAGGAAAAAGGCACCCTTGCCAAACCCCAAAAACAAAAAAGTCTTAATCTAATTCAGCCAGAGCCTGAATATTTATATTTTAGCTATGGGTATTCTCAACAGCTACCCCTCAACTAATGCATTTATTTTTAGAAACTCCACTCCATCACCCTCCCAAATCTAATTCTGTTTTTATAGTAACTTCATCTAATGCATATACTCATCCATTACTAAGCCCATACCCTAAATTGATGCACTCCCAAAAGCATCATCTATCCCCCCACCCCACTCCCCCAACCACTCACCAGTACTGGCAACTACCCCACCAACTCCTGCTAACTCCACTTTAAACCCCTAAGCCCTACAACTCTGAATAATATTTGTCTCTTCTAGGCTCCAAGTTTTCACTTAACGTATATACAGTTTATATAGCTTAATTATTAAAAGCATGACCCTGAAAATGTCTAGATGGACTTACATTACCCCATAAACACATAGGTTTGGTCCTGGCCTTTCTATTAACTCTTAGTAAGATTACACATGCATGTATCCCCATCCCAGTGAAAATACCCTCTAAATCATTACAATCAAAAGGAGTAAGTATCAAGCACACACAAATGCAGCTCAAAACACTTTGCTCAGTCACACCCCCATGGGAAACAGCAGTGATAAACCTTTAGCAATAAACGAAAGTTTAACTAAACTATACTAATACCCAGGGTTGGTTAATTTCGTGCCAGCCACCATGGCCATATGATTAACTCGAGTTAATAGAATTTGGTGTAAAGAGTGTTTTAGATTTATTGTCAGTAAAGCTAAGCTTCATCTAAGTTGTAAAAAACCCTAGCTGAAATAAAATAAACTACGAAGGTGGCTTTAATATTTCTGAAGACACAATAGCTAAGACCCAAACTGGGATTAGACACCCTACTATGCTTAGCCCTAAACTCCAATAGTTAAATCAACAAAACTATTCACCAGAACACTACAAGCAATAGGTTAAAACTCAAAGGACTCGGCGGTGCTTTATATCCCCCTAGAGGAGCCTGTTCTATAATCGATAAACCCCAATTTACCTCACCATCTCTTGCTCAGCCTATATACCACCATCTTCAGCAAACCCTAGTAAAAGCTGCAAAGTAAGCACAAGTATCTACATAAAAATGTTAGGTCAAAGTATAGCTCATGAGGTGGTAAGAAATGGGCTACATTTTCTACTCCTAGAAAATCCCATGACAACCCTTATGAAACCTAAGGGCCCAAGGAGAATTTAGCAGTAAATTAAGAGCAGAGTGCTTAATTTAATAAGGCCATAAAGCATGCACACACTGCCTGTCACCCTCAAGTATATTTTAAGGACATGATTAACTAAACCCCCTATTAATCCCCCAGGTTTTTGAGAATTTTTATTGTGAAAGGATGTTATATTGTGTTGAATGTGTTTTGGCATCTCTTGAAATAATCATACAGTTTTTGTCCTTCATTCTGTTAATTAGATGTATCACATTTATTGATTTTTGTATATTGAACCATCCTTGCATCCTTGGGATAAGTCCCACTTGATCATGATGAATGATCTTTGTAATGTGTTGTTGAATTCAGTTTCTAGTACTTTTTTTTTTTTTTTTTTTTTTTTTTTGAGATAGAGTTTCACTCTTGTTGCCCAGGCTGGAGTGCAATGGCGTGATCTTGGCTTACCACAACCTCTGCCTCCCGAGTTCAAGTGATTCTCCTGCCTCAGCCTCCTGAGTAGCTGAGATTACAGGCATGCACCACCATGCCCAGCTAATTTAGTATTTTCAGTTCAGACGGCATTTTTCCATGTTGGTCAGGCTGGACTCAAACTCTTGACCTCAGGTGATCAATCCACCTCGGCCTCCCAAAGTGCTGGGATTACAGGCATGAGCCACTGCACCCGGCCAGTTTCTAGTATTTTTTGAATATTTTTATATCTATATTCATCAAGGACATTGGCCTGTAGTTGTGTGTGTGTGTGTGTGTGTGTGTGTGTGTCTTTGTCTAGTTTTGATATCAGGGTGATACTGGCCTTGTAGAATGAGTTTGGAAGTATCACCTCCTCCTTGACTTTTTGAAATAGTTTAAATAGGATTGGTATTAGTTCTTCTTTAAATGTTTGGTAGAATTCAGTAGTAAAGCCATCAGGTCCTGGGCTTTACTTTCATGAGAGACATTTTATTACTGCTTCATTCTCGTTACTTGTTGTTGGTCTGTTCATAGTTCAATCTTGTTAGGTTGTGTGTGTCTAGGAATGTATCCATTATTTCTAGATTTTCCAATTTATTGCCTTATAGTTCCTCACTATACTCTCTAGTGATCCTTTGAATTTCTGTAGCGTCAGTTTTAATGTTTCCTTTTGCATCTATTATTTTATTTGGGTCTTTTCTCCTTTTTTCTTAGTCTGGCTAAAGGTTTGTTGACTTTGCTGATCTTTTCAAAACTTTTTTTTTTTTGTATTTTTTAAACCTCTATATCCTTTAGTTCTGCTCTTATCTCTCTTTCTTTCCTACTAATTATGGATTTGGTTTGCTCTTTTCTAGTTTTTTAAGATGCATCTGTAGGTTTTTTATTTGAAGTTTTTCCACTATTTTGTTGTGGGTATTTGTTGCTATAAACTTCTTTCTTAGTACGGCTTTGGTTGTATCCTCTAGGTTTTGGTATATTGTATTTACATTTTTATTTGTTTCAAAAAATTTTTAAATTTTCTTCTTAATTCCTTTATTTACCCAATGGTCATTCCGGAGCATACTGTTTGATTTCCACGTGTTTTTATAATTTTCAAACTTCCTCTTGTTATTGATTTCTAGTTTTATTCCACTTTGATCAGAAAAAAATACTTGATATGTTTTCAATTTCTTTGAAATTTTTGAGACTTATTTTGTGGATTACATATCATCTATCCTTGAGAATGTTCCATGTGCTGAGGAGAAGAATGTGCATCCTGCAGCTGTTGGAGAAAATTTTCTGTAAATGCTTATTAGGTCCATTTGTCTACAGTACAGATTAAGTATGAAGTTCCTTTGTTGATTTTCTATCTGGATGATCTGTTCAATGCTGGAACTGGGCTGTTGAATTCCCCAGCTGTCATTGCATTGGGGTCTATCCCTCCCTTTAGCTCTAATAGTACTTGCTACAAATATATCTGCATGCTCCCGTGTTCAAGGCATATAAATTAACACTTGTTATATCTTCTTGCTAAACTGACCCCTTTATCATTATATAATGAAGTTCTTTTGTCCTTTTACAGGTTTTGCCTTGAAATCTGTTTTATCTGCTATGAATATAGCTATTCCTGTTCTTTCTTGGTTTCCATTTGGATGAAATATCTTTTCCCATCCCTTTATTTTGAGTCCACCTGTTTCTTTGTAGGCAAAGTAAGTTTCTTGTAGGCAAAATATGGTTGGGTCTTTTTTAAAAATCCACTCAGCCACTGTATGCACTGTATGTCTTTTGATTGGACAATTTAGTCAATTTGCATTCAATATTATTGACAGTTTAGGACTTATTACTGCCATTTTGTTATTTTTTTTTTTCTGACTGTTTTATTTGTTGGTCCTCTCCCATTTTTCTTCCTTTGTGTAAAAGTGATTTCCTTGGGTAGTATCTTTTAATTTCTTGCCTTAAATTGTGTATTTGTTATGAATTTTGATGCTTGCAAATAACATCCGATAACCAATTATTTTAAATGAATGAAAGCATAGCTCTGATTATAAATAAAAGAAAAAGCAAGAGAGAAAACTAAAAAAAAAAAAACAAAACTACAATTTAACTCCATCCTTGCCCCCTACCTTTTTGACTTTTTGTTGTCTCTATTTATATCTTTTTATATTGTCTGTCTCTTAAAAAGTTATGGTTATTATGTTTGATAGGTTTGGCTTTTCATCTTTCTACTAAAGATATGAGTGGTTTATACACCACAATTATGTCAGAACATTCAGTTTTTCAGTGTTTGTGCACTTACTATTACCATTGAATTTTATACCTTCAGATTATTTGTTTTTGCTAATTAATGTTCTTTTCTTTTGGATTGAACATTTTCCTTCAGCATTTCTTTTTTTATCAACGTTTATTTTAAGTTCTGGGATACATGTTCAGGATGTGCAGGTTTGTTACATAGGGAAACGTGTGCCATGGTGGTTTGCTGCACAGATCAACCCATCACCTACGTATTAAGCCCAGCACCCATTAGCTGTGCTTCCTGATGCTCTCCCTCTCCCTGCTCCCGCAACAGGCCCCAGTGTGTTGTTGCCCGCCATTTGTCCATATATTCTTATTGTTCATCTCCCAATTATAAGTTAGATCGTGTGGTGTTTGGTTTTCTCTTTCTGCATTAGTTTGCTAAGGATAATGGCTTCCAGCTCCATCCATGACCCTGTAAAGGACATGATCTCATTCCTTTTTTGATTCCATGTGTACCATGTTGTATATGAACCATGTTGTCTTTATCCAGTCTATCACTGATGGACATTTAGGTTGATTGCATATCTTTGCTATTGCAAACAGTGTTGCAATGAACATATGCATGCATGTATCTTTATAATAGTATGGTTTATATTCCTCTGGGTATATAGCTAGTAATGGGATTCCTGGGTCAAATAATATTTTTGCCTCTAGGTTTTGAGGAATCACCACAATGTCTTCTACAATAGTTGAACTAATTTACATTCCTGCCAACAGTGTGGAAGCATTCCTTTTCTTCCGCAACTTCAAGAGCATCTGTTTTCTTGACTTTTTAATAACTGTCATTCTGACTAGCATGAGATGGTTTCCCATTGTGGTTTTGATTTGCATTTCTCTAATGATCAGTGATATTGAGCTTTTTTTCATACGTTTGTTGGGCGCACAAATGTCTTCTTTTTAGAAGTGTCTTTTCATGTATTTTGCCCCGTTTTTTAATGGGGTTGTTTGTTTTTTTTCTTGTAAATTTGTTTAAGTTCATTGTAGATTCTGGATATTAGGCCTTTGTCAGATGGATAAATTGCAAAATTTTTCTCCCATTCTGTAGGTTGTCTGTTCACTCTGATGATAGTTTCTTTTGCTGTGCAGAAGCTGTTTAGTTTAATTATTAGGTTGTTGCAAAAGTAATTGCTATTTTTGCCATTAAAAAGTAATTAAAAGTAATGGCAAAAACAGCAATTACTTTTGCACCAATCTAATAGATTCCATTTGTCAACTTTTGCTTTTGTTGCAATTGCTTTAGGCATTTTTGTAATGAATTCTTTGCCCATGCCTATGTCCTGAATAGTATTGCCTAGATATTCTTCTAGAATTTTTATAGTTTTGGGTTTTACATTTAAGTCTTTAATCCATCTTGAGTTGGTTTTTATATAAGGTGTAAGCAAGAGGTTCAGTTTGAATTTTTTGCACATACATAGCCAATTCTCCCAGTACCATTTATCAAATAGGAATTTCTTTCTCTATTGCTTGTTTTTGTCAGGTTTGTCAAAGATCAGATGGTTGTAGGTGTGTGGTCTTATTTCTGAGTTCTCTATTCTGTTCCATTGGTCCATGTGTCTGCTTTTGTACCAGTACCATGCTGTTTTGGTTACTCTAGCCTTGTAGTATAGTTTGAAGTCAGGTAATGTGGTGCCTCCAGCTTTGTTCTTTTTGCTTAGGATTGTTTTGGCTACACAGCCTTTTTTTGATTCTGTAGGAATTTTAAAATAGTTTTTTCTAATTATGTGAACAATGTTAATGGTAGTTTAATGGGATTAGCATTGAATTTATAAATTACTTTGGGAAGTATGGTCATTTTCATGGTATTGATTCTGCTTATCCATGAACATGGAGTATTTTCCCATTGTTTGTATCCTCTCTGATTTCCTCAAGCAGTGGTTTGTAGTTATCTTTGAAGAGGTCCTTCACTTCCCTTGTTAGCTGTATTCATAGACATTTTATTCTTTTTGTAGCAATTGTGAATGGGAATTCATTCATGATTTGCCTCTCCACTTGTCTGTTGTTGGTGTGTAGAAATGCTAGCGATCATGTTCTCTGCAAACAGGCATAGTTTGACTTCCTCTCTTTCTATTTGGACACTCTTTATTTCTTTCTCTTGCTTAATTGCCCTGGCAAGGACATCTGATACTGTGTTGAACAGGAATGGTGAGAGAGGGCAACCTTGTCTTGTGCTGGTTTTCAAGGGGAATGCTTCCAGCTTTTGCCTATTCAGTATGATGTTGTCTATGGGTTTGTCATTGATGGCTCTTACTATTTTCAGGTATGTTTCTTCAATACCTAGTTTGTTGAAAGCCTTTAACATGAAGAGATGTTGATTTTTATTGAAGGCCTTTTCTGTGTCTATTGAGATAATCATGTAGTTTTTGTCTTTAGTTGTGTTTATGTAATGAACTACATTTATTGATTTGTGCATGTTGAACCAACCTTTCATCCCAGGAAAGAAGCCAACTTGATCGTGATGGATAATCTTTTTGATGTGCTGCTGGATTCAGTTTACCAGTACTTTATTGAGAATTTTTTTCATTGATGTTAATCAGGGATATTGGCCTGACGTTTTCTTTTTTTTGATGTGTCTCTGCCAGGTTTTGGAATCAGGATGGTGCTCGCCCATAAAATGACTTAGGGAGAAGTCCCTACTTTTCTACAGTTTGGAATAGTTTCAGTAGAAATGGTACCAGCTCCTCTCTGTACCTCTGGTAGAAGTAACCTGTGAAACTGTGTGGTCCTGGGCCTTTTTTGGTTGGTAGGCCATTTATTGCCATCTCAATTTCAGAACTTTTTATTGGTCTATTCAGGGATTCACTTTCTTCCTGATTCAGGCTTGGGAAGGTGTACATGTCCAGGAATTTATCAATTTCTTCTAGATTTTCTCGTTTATGTGCATAGAGGTGTTTATAGTATCCTCTGAAGGTTGGTTGTATTTCTGTGGGGCAGTGGTGATATACTCCTTATCATTTCTGGTTGTATCTGTTTGATTCTTCTCTCTTTCCTTCTTTATTAATCTAGCCAGAGGTCTAGCTATTTTATTAATTTTTTCCAAAAACCAGCTCTTGGATCCATTGAATTTTCTTTTCTTTCTTTCTTTTTTTTTTTTTTTTTTTAAGAATTTTTCATGTCTCTATCTCCTTCAGTTCTACTCTGATCTTAGTTATTTCTTGTATTCTGTTAACTTTGGGGTTTGTTTGCTCGTGGTTCTCATTCTTTTAATTATGATGTCAGGTTGTCAATTTGAGATCTTTCTAGCTTTTTGATATGGGCATTTAGTGCTCTAAATTTCCTTAACACTGCTTTAGCTGTGGCCCGGAGATTCTGGTATGTTGTCTGTTTGTTCTCATTAGTTTCAAAGAACTTCTTGATTTCGGTCTTAATACTATTAATTACTCAGTAGTCATTTAGAAGCAGGTTGTTCAATTTCCATGTAACTGTGTGGTTTTGAGTGAGTTTCTTAATCTTGAGTTCTAATTTGATTGTGCTGTGATCTGAGACTGGTTGTTATGATTTCAGTTCTTTTGCATTTGCTGAGGAGTGTTTTACTTCCTATCATGTGATCAATTTTAGAGTAAGTGCCATGTGGTGATGAGAAGAAGGTATATTCTGCTGTTTTGGGTGGATAGTTCCATAGATATCTATGAGGTTCACTTGATCTAGAGCTGAGTTCAGGTCCTGAGTATCTTTGGTAATTTTCTGTCTTGATGATCTGTCTAATATTGTCAGTGGGGTGTTAAAGTCTCCCACTATTATTTTGTGGGAGTCTAAGTCTCTTTGTAGGCCTCTAAAAACTTGCTATATGAATATGGGTGCATATTGGGTGCATCAATATTTAGGATAGTTAGCTCTTGTTGAATTGAACCCTTTACCATTACATAATGCCCTTCTTTGTCTGTTTTGATCTTTGTTGGTTTAAATTTCATTTTGTCAGAAACTTGGATTGTAACCCTGATGTTTTCTGTTTTCCATTTCTTTGGTAAATTTTCCTCCATCCCTTTATTTTGAGCCTATGTGTATTTTTGCATGTGAGGTGTGTCTCTTGAAGACAACATACCCACTGCCCTTCACTCTTTATCTAGCTTGCCGTTCTATGCCTTTTAATTGGGGGCATTTAGCCCATTTATATTTAAGGTTAATAGTGTTGTGTGTAAATTTGATCCTGTCATCATGATATTACCTGGTCATTTTGCAGATTTGTTTATCCAGTTACTTCACAGTGTCACTGGTCCATGTACTTCAGTGTGTTTTCGTAGTGGCTGGTAATGATTTTTCCTTTCCATATTTAGTGTTTCCTTCAGAAGCCTTTGCAAGGCAGTCTGGTGGTGATGAATTCCCTTAGCATTTGCTTGTCTGAAAAGCATCTTATTTCTTCTTCCCTTATGAAGCTTAGTTTGGCCAGATACGAAATTCTGGGTTGGAAATTCTTTTCTTTAAGAATCTTGAATATTGGGTTGGGCATGATGGCTCATGCCTGTTGTCACAGTACTTTGGGAGGCTGAGGCGGGCAGATCACTTGAGGTCAGGAATTTGAGATAAGCCTGGCCAACATGGTGAAACGCCATCTCTACTAACAATACAAAAATTAGCCAGGTGTGGTGGTGTGCACCTGTAATTGCAGCTATTCAGGAGGCTAAGGCAGGAGAATTGCTTGAACCTGGGAGGCAGGGGTTGCAGTGAGTCAAGATCACGCCACTGCCCTCCAGCCTGGGTGACAGAGCAGGACTCTGGCTCAAGAAAAAAAAAAAGAATGGGGTGAATATTGGCCCCCAAATCTCTGCTGGCTTGTGGGGTTTCCAGTGAGAAGTCCACTGTTAGTCTGATGGGCCTCTGTTTGTAGGTGACCTTGCCTTTGTCTCTTGCTGTCGTTAACATTTTTTCTTTCATTTTTACCTTGGAGAATCTGATGATTATGTGTCTTGGGGTTGATCTTCTCATGTGTTATCCTACTTGGGTTCTCTGGTTTTTCTGATTTGAATGTTGTCCTGTCTTGCTAGGTTGGGGAAGTTCTCCTGTATGATATCCTGAAGTATGTTTTACAACTTGGCTCCCTTCTCCCCCTCTCTTTCAGGTAGCCCAATCTTTCATAGATTTGGTCTTTTTACATAATTTTCTGTTTCTCAGTGGTTTTGTTCATTCCTTTTCATTCTTTTTTTTCTATTCTTATCTTCCTGTCTTATTTCAGAAATACAGTCTTCAGGCTCTGAGATTTGTTCCTCTTGTTATTCTATTTGGCTGTTGATACTTGTGATTGCATTGTGAAGTTCTTGTGTTGTGTTTTTCAGCTCCATCAGGTCGGTTTGTTTTCCTCTCTAAACTGGGTATTCTGGTTATTAGCTCCTATAATGTTTTATCGTGATTCCTAGCCTTTGTGCTCAATCTTTGAGGCTGCTGACCTTTCAATGTGGTTTTTGTGGGGTTGTTTTTGTTGATATTGTTGTTGTTGTTGCTTTCTGTTTGTTTTACAGTCAGGCCTCTCTTCCGTAGGGCTGCTGCAGTTTGCTGGGGGTCTGCTCCAGACCGTAGTCTCCTCAGACCCTTCCTCACCAGGAGGTTTCACCAGTAAAGGCTACAAAACACCAAATATGGTAGCCTGCTCCTTCCTCTGGTCGGTCTGTCTCAGGGATCACTGACCTAATGCTTGCTGGAACGCTCTTGTAGGAGGTGTCTGGAGATCCTTACTGGGTGGTCTCACCCAGTAAGGTGGTACAGGATCACTCAGACTCTCAGCACTCAGCCTGCCCCTTGGCCAGGCAGGTGCACTGTGCTGGGGCGAATCTCCCTTGTCCACACCACCTGTACTTTTCAGAGCCATCAGGTGGGAAAGGCTATCAGCTTAGCTGCAAATACAGCAGCTGCCCCTCCTCTCAGTGGCTCTGTTCCAGGAAGAGATCAGAATTCTGTTCATAAAACCCTGGCTGGAGTTTTTGAAATTCCCACAGGGAGGCCCTGCCAGGTGAGGAGGGATAGATTGAGTATCCACTTAAAGAAACAGTCTGGCTGTGATGTGCCACAGTAGCTGTGCTGGCTGTGGGGAATTCCTCCTGGTCTGGACTGCCCAGACTCCCTGGATCCAGCAGGCCAAAATGGTGGTCTTGAGCCTCAGAAGTCACCTAGCATTTCTTGTAAGACAGGTCTGGTGTTGATGAAATCTCTCAGCTTTTGATTGTCTGGGAAAAATCTTTATTTCTTCTTCATGTTTGAAGGATAAGTTTGCTGAATATAATATTCTACATGGGAAGTTATTTTTTCCCTTCAGTAGTTTAAATATGTTATTCTACTCTCTCCTGGCCCATAAGATTTCCACTGAGAAGTCTATTTCCAGATGTATAGTTGCTCCTCTATATGTTGTTTTCTTTCTCTTGCAGCTTTTGGGATCCTTTATCTTTTACCTTTGAGAGTTTGATTATTATATTCCTTGAGGTAGTCTTATTTGGTTGAAAGCTTCCTGGTGTTCTTTGACCTTCTTGTACCTGGATATTCACATATTTCTCTAGTTGTACAAAATTCTGTGTTCTTCTTAATTTAAATAACATTTCTAACCTAACCTCTATCTATATGTATCCTCTTTAAGGCCAATAATTCTTAGGTTTTTCTCTTTTGAGGCAATTTTTAAAAAAATATCTTGTAGGATTCCTTTATTGGATGTATTCTTTTTTCTCCTCTAACTGTATTTTCATAGATTGTCTTGGAGATAATTAATTCTTTTCTTCTGCTTGATCAATTCTGCTAAGAGACTCTGATGCAGTCCTGACTGTTAGAAGGAAAACTAACAAACAGAAAGGACATCCACACCAAAACACCATCTGTACGTCACCATCATCAAAGACAAAAGGTAGATAAAACCACAAAGATGGGGAAAAAACAGAGCAGAAAAGCTGAAAATTCTAAAAATCAGAGCACCTCTCCCCATCCAAAGGAACACAGCTCCTCGCCAGCAATGGAATAAGGCTGGACAGAGAATGACTTTGAGTTGAGAGAAGAAGGTTTCAGATGATCAAACTTCTCAGAGCTAAAGGAGGAAGTTTGAACCCATCGCGAAGAAGCTAAAAACCTTGAAAAAAGATTAGACGAATGGCTAACTAGAATATCCAGTGCAGAGAATTCTTTAAATGACCTCATGGAGCTGAAAACCATGGCTTTTCAGAGAACTACGTGACAAATGCACAAGCTTCAGTAACCAATTCGATCAACTGGAAGAAAGGGTATCAGTGATAGAATATCAAATGAATGAAATGAAGCGAGAAGAGAAGTTTTGAGAAAAAAGAGTAAAAAGAAATGAACAAAGCCTCCAAGAAATATGGGACTATGTGAAAAGACCAAATCTACTCTGATTGGTGTACCTGAAAGTGATGGGGAGAATGGAATCGAGTTGGAAAACACTCTTCAGGATATTATCCAGGAGAACTTCCCCAACTTAGCAAGGCAGGCCAACATTCAAATTCAGGAAATACAGAGAATGCCACAAAGATGCTCCTTGAGAAGAGCAACTCCAAGACACATAATTGTCAGATTCACCAAAGTTGAAATGAAGGAAAAAATCTTAAGGGCAGCCAGAGAGAAAGGTTGGGTTACCCACAAAGGGAAGCCCATCAGACTAACAGAGGATCTCTTGGCAGAAACTCTACAAGCCAGAAGAGAGTGGGGGCCAATATTCAACATTCTTAAAGAAAGGAATTTTCAACCCAGAATTTCATATCCAGCCAAACTAAGCTTCATAAGTGAAGGAGAAATAAAATCCTTTAGAGACAAGCAAATGCTGAGAGATTTTGTCACCACCAGGCCTGCCCTACGAGAGCTCCTAAAGGAAGCACTAAACATGGAAAGGAACAACCGGTACCAGCCACTGCAAAAACATACCAAAATGTAAAGACCATCGATGCTAGGAAGAAACTGCACCAACTAATGAGTAAAATAAGCAGCTAACATCATAGTGACAGAATCAAATTCACACATAACCATATTAACCTTAAATGTAAATAGGCTAAATGGTCCAATTAAAGACACAGACTGGCAAATAGGATAAAGAGTCAAGACCCATCAGTTTGCTGTATTCAGGATACCCATCTCATGTGCAGAGAAACACATAGGCTCAAAATAAAGGGATGGAGGAAGATTTGCCAAGGAAATGGAAAACAAAAAAAGCAGGGGTTGCAATCCCAGTCTCTGATAAAACAGACTTTAAACCAACAAAGATCAAAAGAGACAAAGAAGCCATTACATAATGGTAAAGGGAACAATTCAACAAGAAGAGCTAACTATCCTAAATATATATGCACCCAATACAGTAGCACCCATATTCATAAAGCAAGTCCTTAGAGACTTACAAAGACACTTAGACTCCCACACAATAATAATGGGAGACTTTGACACCCCACTGTCAACATTAGACAGATCAATGAGACAGAAAGTTAACAAGGATATCCAGGAATTGAACTCAGCTCTGCACGAAGTGGACCTAATAGGCATCTACAGAACTCTCTACCCCAAATCAACAGGATATACATTCTTTTCAGCACTACATTGCACTTATTCCAAAATTGACCACATACTTGGAAGTAAAGCACTCCTCAGCAAATGTAAAAGACCAGAAACTATAATAAACTGTCTCTCAGACGACACTGCAATCAAACTAGAACTCAGGATTAAGAAACTCACTCAAAACTGCTCAACTACATGGAAAATGAACAACCTACTCCTGAATGACTACTGGGTACATAACGAAATGAAGGCAGAAATAAAGATGTTGTTTGAAACCAATGAGAACAAAGATACAACATACTAGAATCTCTGGGACACATTTAAAGCAGCGTGTAGAGGGAAATTTATAGCACTAAATGCCCACAAGAAAAATCAGGAAAGATCTAAAATTGACACCCTAACATCACAATTAAAAGAACTAGAGAAGCAAGAGCAAACACATTCAAAAGCTAGCAGAAGACAAGAAATAACTAAGATCAGAGCAGAACTGATGGAGAGAGAGATACAAAAAACACTTCAAAAAATCAATGAATCCAGGAGCTGGTTTTTTGGAAAGATCAACAAAATTGATAGACTGCTAGCGAGACTAATAAAGAAGAAAAGAGAGAAGAATCAAATAGACACAATAAAAAATGATGAAGGGATACCACCACCGATCCCACAGAAATACAAACTACCATCGGAGAATACTATAAACACCTCTACACAAATAAACTAGGAAAGCTGGAAGAAATGGATAAATTCCTGGACACATGCACCCTCCCAAGACTAAACCAGGAAGAAGTTGAATCCCTGAATAGACCAGTAAAGACTCTGAAATTGAGGCAATAATTAATAGCCTACTAACTAAAAAAAGTTCAGGACCAGATGGATTCACAGCTGGATTCTACCAGAGGTACAAGGAGGAGCTGGTACCATTCCTTCTGAAACTATTCCAATCAATAGAAAAAGATGGAATCCTCCCTAACTCATTTCATGAGGCCAACATCATCCTGAAACCAAAGCCTAGCAGAAACACAACAAAAAAGAGAATTTTAGATCAATATCCCTGATGAACATCAATGCAAAAATCCTCAGTAAAATACTGGCAAACTGAATCCAGCAGCACATCAAAAAGCTTATCCACCATGATAAGTGGGCTTCATCTCTGGGATGCAAGGCTGGTTCAACATATGCAAATAAATAAATGTAATCCATCACATAAACAGAACCAAAGACAAAAACCATGTGATTATCTCAATAGATGTAGAAAAGGCCTTTGACAAAATTCAACAGCCCTTCATGCTAAGAAGTCTCAATAAACTTGGTATTGATGGGATGTATCTCAAAATAATAAGAGCTATTTATGACAAACCCACAACCAATATCATACTGAATGGGCAAAAACTGGAAGCATTCCCTTTGAAAACTGGCACAAGACAGGGGTGCCCTCTCTCACCACTCCTATTTAACATAGTGTTGGAAGTTCTGGCCAGGGAAATCGGGCAGCAGAAAGAAATAAAGGGTATTCAATTAGGAAATGAGGAAGTTGAATTGTCCCTGTTTGCAGGTGACATGATTGTATGTTTAGAAAACTCCATTGACTCAGCCCAAAATCTCCTTAAGCTGATAAGCAACTTCAGCAAAGTCTCAGGATACAAAATCAATGTGCAAAAATCACAAGCATTCGTATACACCAATAACAGACAAACAGAGAGCCAAATCATGAGTGAACTCCTATTCACAATTGCTTCAAAGAGAATAAAATACCTAGGAATCCAACTTACAAGGGATGTGAAGGACCTCTGCAAGGAGAACTACAAACCACTGCTCAATGAAATAAAAGAGGACACAAACAAATGGAAGAACATTCCATGCTCATGGATAGGAAGAATCAATATCATGAAAATGGCCATACTGCCCAAGGTAACTTATACATTCATTGCCATCCCCATCAAGCTACCAATGACTTTCTTCACAGAATTGGAAAAAACTACTTTAAAGTTCACATGGAACCAAAAAAAGCCCACATTACCAAGACAATCCTAAACCAAAAGAACAAAGCTGGAGGCATCAAGCTACCTGACTTCACACTATAATACAAGGCTACAGTAACCAAAACAGCATGGTACTGGTACCAAAACAGAGATATAGACCAATGGAACAGAACAGAGTCCTCAGAAATAATACCACACATCTACAACCATCTGATCTTTGACAAACCAGACAAAAACGAGAAATGGGGAAAGGATTCCCTATTTAATAAATGGTGCTGGGAAAACATTGTGCTAGCCATATGTAGAAAGCTGAAACTGGATCCTTTTCTTACACCTTATACAAAAATTAATTCAAGAAGGATTAAAAACTTAAATGTTAGACCTAAAACCATAAAAACCCTAGAAGAAAACCTAGGCAATACCATTCAGGACATAGGCATGGGCAAGGACTTCATTACTAAAACACCAAAAGCAATGGCAACAAAAGCCAAAATTGACAAACGGGATCTAATTAAACCAAAGAGCTTCTGCACAGCAAAAGAAACTACTATCAGAGTGAACAGCCAACCTACAGAATGAGAGAAAATTTTTGCAATCTACTCATCTGACAAAGGACTAATATCCAGAATCTACAAAGAACTCAAATTTACAAGAAAAAAACAACCGCATCAAAAAGTGGGTGAAGGATATGAACAGATACTTCTTGAAAGAAGACATTTATGCAGCCAACAGACACACGAAAAAATGCTCATCATTACTGACCATCAGAGAAATGCAAATCAAAACCACAATGAGATACCATCTCACACCAGTTAAAAGGGTGATCATTAAAATGACAACAAACAACAGGTGCTGGAGAGGATGTGGAGAAATAGGAACACTTTTACACTCTTGCTGGGACTGTAAACTAGTTCAACCATTGTGGAAGACCGTGTGGCGATTCCTCAAGGATATTGAGCTAGAAATACCATTTGACCCAGTCATCCCAGTACTGGGTATATACCCAAAGGATTATAAATCATGCTGCTATAAAGACACATACACACGTATGTTTATTGTGGCACTATTCACAATAGCAAAGACTTGGAATCAACCCAAATGGCCATCAATGATAGACTGGGTTAAGAAAATGTGGCATGTATATACCACGGAATACTAGGCAGCCATAAAAACGATGAGGTCATATCTTTTGTAGGGACATGGATGTAGCTGGAAACCATCATTCTCAGCAAACTATCGCAAGGACAGAAAACCAAACACCGCATGTTCTCACTTACAGGTGGGAATTGAACAATGAGATCACTTGGACACAGGAAGGGGAACATCACACACCAGGGCCTATTGTGTGGTGGGGTGAGGGGGAGGGATAGCATTAGGAGATACACCTAATGTAAATGACAAGTTAATGGATGCAGCACACCAACATGGCACATGTATACATATGTAACAAACCTGCATGTTGTGCACATGTACCCTAGAACTTGTATAATAAATTTAAGTATAATAAAAATAAAAGCATATGCATGTCTCAGTATTTAATTTTAAAATTATTACATAATTATGTACTCCTTTGAATTAGAAAAATTACAAATGCGGCTATATATTATTTTCTCCTATGTATTTTCAAAATGAGAGAGTAAGCCAGCCCCTCTCCCTCTCCCATGCCTAATAACTCAAAGTTAAAGGTAAAGAAACAAGAAAATATGGTGAAAGTTAACCAGCTTCACTTCAGAGGAAAGGCATGTTGGGAAGTTCACAAAGTTAAAAAACTCCCTGTTGTCAATAAGTATTCAAACACAATTTTGAACGTGCAGGATTACTTTAGGGAAGTTGCATATAGAAATTGCCTAGAGAAGAGAGAGATATTAGGTGGAAAATGTTGTCTTAATTCAGGTCACAGTGAATATTGTTTTATGACAAAAATTATATTTTCCTTCTTGCAGAGTTTTTCAATCACAGAAGATGAGGATTTAGAGGACTAGAATTCCAGCTTCCCTTATGTTTAGTCTTCTCATTCTGCTTCACAAAAGTGCTTTTTATTTGACAAAGCAGATGAGAAAAATAAGCTCAGATGAATATGGTCTAATAAGTGGCTATTTTTGTGGAAGGAATGTTCAGTTTGATATACTCCTAAATGAATGATGTTTTTAAAGACACCCAACCCACAGTCTTATAAACAATGAAAATCATGCTGTATATAAATGAACAATATTTACATTTTACAGATCTAAGAAGTAACTTATACAGTATTGTGCAGCTTCCCTTATTTATTCAAAAATTGAGGCTTCTATTTCAACTCAATTGCTTGGTATTTGGAATGGAGTGAATGCAGCGTGAGAAATCTCAATGAGCAGACTGATGTTACTAAATGAGATAAACAATTTCATTGAAAGAGTATCAAAGAATACTCTGGCACTGGATGTTACTGAAGTCCATCATTTTTTTTTTAAAAAAACCTTTATATTGATAACTAATTTTAAAGAGACATGTCTTTGGTAATTTTTTTAGACTTCAACAAAATTAATTGTTCACATGGATGGAAGTTACAGAGATATTTCGATGAATTGAGTGTGTTCTAAGGTTTTTTTGAACTACTACTGGCTAAGATTTTTAGTTTTTGATCATTTTGTTGTTATTTTAGTCTTGGTATGGGTCTAGCACTCTTTATTTTCTGAGTTTGACTAGTTTAATTGTCAGAGCCTAGGAGCATGAAGAGGAATGCCAGAGAGGTGGTACACTGTAAGCCATGTGTGTGTGTCTATTCATCAGCTACCTGAGTCACTCCCCAGCCATGCCTCTCACAAGACGAATTTAAAGTTACTACAGTTAGTACTAAAGATAAACTTGGTAAACTTGGAATAGCAGATGCTTTGGTAGCCACATATCTAAATTATAGTAATTATTTTGCTTCTAGCATCCTCTAATGGTGTTTGGTTTGGGAGCTAATGGCATTTCTATTTTTTTCCACAGTAAGTAACAGTTTAACTAAATCATTAGGGTTGGGTCCAATAGTTACAAGAGTATTGACTTCTATGTAAATCAACAGAAAAGGCTTATAGATCACATGACATGTTTGATAGTTTACTGGAGTTTTTCTGATGGCCACCTTACTTACAGTCAGACAGCATAAAGATTGGAGATGCGGGGTTGGAGGTGGGTTGAGAGAATACCTGGAGAGAAAAAGACCTATGAGAAATGTTTTACATTCTTTCACACTAAAATAAGAAGTTGGGTCATATTCACAATTCTAAAGAGTGATAGAAATATAATATAGCTTAAACAACTAGTTGGGGACTTATATTCCTAGATTATATGATTTAGTAGCTATACATGGGATTTTATTACACACAATGTACTTTGAAAAGTCAACCAATAAAAAGAAAACATAGGATAACTTACATTTTTGTCTATGGTTTCTATTTCATTATGCCTCGTAACTTTAAGAATACAGAAGCATACATGTTAAAATGAAGAAATTAATATTATGGGGAATGCTGAAATCGTTCTATTTTGGAAAATCAAGTTCAGAGTATCAACTGTGGGAATTCAATAAAACTTTTGGCCTTCAGTATAAGATAGACCATAAATCAATGAAGTTTAAATAGTTCTGCTCTCTTGAACACCTGCTTATCTGTCTTGAGAAAATTCTGTAGTGTTTTAACCATCATTTTACGACATTAAAAAGTAATGCTCACTATTGCAGTACTTGGAAAGGCTATTAAAGTTAAGGGTCTGTCAGCCATTCCATTATAAACCCTGATTTCCAGGAGTTTAATATAACCTAGACATTGCATGTAATAAACCCTAATGCAGGAATCTGAGACTTGGATCATTATTTTCTCTATTTAAAGACCGATTCCCCAACAAAGACTCTCTTTAGCCATGGCAAATACTTTTTGGATAAGTTGCAATTTTAAAAATTTACCAAATGCTTTTTCCTTTCTGTAATATTTTATCTCTAATTTAAGATAATCCTGCACAAAGGAATGCTGTGTGTAAAATGGCTTTTGAATAAAGTTAATCTATGTACTTGGAAAGGTGTCCCCCACCAGAATTTCTTGATGCTTCTCACAGTGAAATACCTGTGGGCCCATAAATATGGCATATTAGTTTTCTATTTTGCTGTAACAAACTGATACAAACTTAGTGCCTTACAATACCATAAATTTATTCTCTTAAGGTTCTGGAGGTCAGAAGTCTGAAATGAGTTTCACTGGGCTAAAGTCAAGGTGTCGGCAGGGCTGGATCCTTCTGGATCCTTCTGACAGAGAATGTTTCCTTGTCTTTCTGAGCTTCCTCTAAAGCAGCTTCTGTTCCTTGGCTTGGGGTGAGGTCCCTTCTTCCATTTTTAATGCGTATTACTCCAATATCTGCTTCCATCAGAGGGTACTGGAGTAATCAGTATTTCTTAATGAAATGGGAGTTTCCTGATTCCCCTCACAGGATGTGCAACAGGGATGTCGCTTGACTGGTCGCCCCACAGCTCAAACCCCTTACGGGACAAGGAGCATGCAGACAGGCAGGTGCAGGTACCACGGTGAATGCTTTTGGGCTCTGTCCCCATGGCAGTGCCTAGGGGTGGGTGTCTGCAACTCCTGAAGCCCAGCTGGGCATGTGTTACCATGTGTTCTTATAGCTTTGCTGTCTGCAGACAGCTTGTGTGTTCATCAGCCTAATGGATCATCTGCCTTATTGCAAGGACAGGGGACCATTGTGACAGACTTCTGTATTCCAAGCTCTTGCCCAGTGTCCTGAAAGAATTGGATCCAATGTGGGCTCAAAGGATGAGTGTAAGATTTTATTGAGTGGTGGAGGGGGCTCTCAGCGAGGTGGATGGGGAGCTGCAAAAGGGGATGCAGTGGGAAAGTGGTCTTCCCCTGGAGTTGGGTTACCCAGCGCCGGACTCTTCTCTGACTGCCCCAGCCAAACTCCCCTCAATGTCCATACATCCCTTCTCTTCTTTGTCTGCCGCATTGTTCTGCCATCACTGGTCTGCTGATCTGCCAGTCCACAGGTCTGCTTGCCTTCTCATCTCCTCGCTTGCAGGTCTTGTCTGGAACTTAGGGTTTGAGGTTTATATGGGGGTAGAATGGGGGTGTAGTGGGCCAAAAGGCAACTTTTTGGGCACAGAACCAGAAATGTCTGCCCTTATTTAGGGCCGTGGGTCTTCAAAGGCTTGAGGGTTGGGCTTTTGCTGGCAAACCACCCTCTTCTACTCAGTATTTTCCTGTCTCCTGTGCATGTCATTATGTAGATAGTGTGAAAAATTAATTGTCTAGGATATGATTGTTAGGTGGTCCCAAGTTCCCAAGTGGTGATGCTTGGATAGGATAAGAAGAAAATTTCAGAAGCTGACAGTTTGCTGGCTCTCAAGAGCTTTATATATGCCTCAAACTTGGGTGTGGGCTTTGATTTTCTTCAGTATTGTGAATTAATCACAAGAAAAGCCCTCAGAGTGACTTTATATTTTGAAATTAAGTTTAGCTTGAGATACATCTTCTGGTAAACCTGAGTCTCAAATATCTGAGGTGCACATAAAAATGAGTGCTTAAGCCTGCCCAGAACTTGGGGGAAAGGAGTATGTTTTGGAGGAATGGAGAGGAAGAAAGATGTGGAGAAATAGTTTTGTTTCTTGTTCACTGATGATCTCTGCTGTGGGACAGGCTAAGATGTGATGCCCAGCAGCCTCACTGGATGGCATCACCGTGTACTCCTCCAAAAGCAAGACAGTTTGTCATGGGTGCTGGGTGTCTTGTGGTTATTAGATTTGTGGTGGGAGGTCTGCTGAGATAAGCATTCCTTGATGAATTGTATTCCTTTCTCTTTGTCTGTTACAGGATATATGTTTCTAAAGAAATCATGTTGTAAATAATATTTTTGAAAAGAAGCTTAGGATCCCAAATTAGCTTGCCAACATAGCTTTATTAATCCCTGATGGAGCCAATATGTTTGTTTTAGGGAATGAAGTGTAAGAAGTGTAAGAACAGAAGAAAGAGTAAGAAATGGTAACAGGCAAGTTGACCAATTCAAAAGAGAAGTGTGTATTAAATTAATTTCTACTTCATGATGATTTAAATGAGGTTTTATTTCTTTTTTTCTTCTTTTTAAAAGATACTGAGAAAGTAACTATTCTGTAGGCCCTTGCTTCTCTGAGTATTTTCTAAGTGATGAAGAATCAAAGAAGAAGCTTTTTGAGGGCCACCTGGTAGTCAGGAGTCTCAAGACCACTCCTAGGCTCAGTGCTTCACTAGAAGGACTCACAGGTCACAGGCTGTTGTACTCACAGTTGTGGTTTCTTACAGTAAAAGGATACAGATCAAAATCAGCAAAGGGAAAAAACACATGGGCAAAGTCCAGAATAAAGCTGGCACAAGGTTCCTGGTGCTCCCTCCCAGTAGAATCACATGGAGATTTCTCCCAGAAATGATGTATGATGATATGGGAAAAGTATTGCAAACCAGAGAAGCTCACCTGAACTTCAGTGTCCAGGTATTTTACTGGGGGTCAGTCACATATGCATGCAGCACCTGTGTGATTAATCTGAGTCACTCAGTCTCCTGTCCTATAAAAGTTAAACTGACACATGTGTGTTAGGGCCTCAGTTGCATGAAAACACACATTCACCACATGTCACATTTTAGCAGAAACTATTTGGTCAAACTGATACAACCTGGTCCAAGGCCTTAGGCATATAAAAACACTCCATTAGGCAGGATGTTCCAAAGGTTCAGAGGTCATGTTTAGGAGCTGGTCAAGGGTCAGCCCTCTTGAAGTCAGGTCTTTATTTGGAATGTGCAGGGCTTGAGCAACTTGGGCCTGAAGAGTTGTTTACTATTGAGACCCCTTGATGTTGTACAGTTTAACTGAGGCAGCAAAAACAATATTTATGGCACAGAACCTTTTCTAAAGCCTTCCAGCTAGGATGGTCAAAAGGGAGTATGAGTAAAGCTGTAATTATGCTTTTACAAATACTGAAAATGGACGATCTCTTGTGTTAGATTTGCCTTGATGTCAGAGCTGAGAGAAAGGATTCCATCATGGAGGAAGCACAGATATTGATTAGCATGTTTCTCACTCCTGTATTCTACATGCTCAAAGTGAATAAACATGTGATAAGACATCCCCAAACATTCCTTAAACCAAAGGTACCTTCACTAATTTTGCTACTTTTTAGGCCAGTGGTTCTCAGTCTTGATTGTATGTTATAATAACTTGAGAGATTTCTAAAATATCAATAGCTAGGACACATCTTTAGAAATTCTGACTTAACTGCCCAGGATATAACTTGAGAACTGATATTTAAATTTTTTTCTTAGATTATTTTTAATATACAGAGGCTGAAGACCATGCAATTGATCAGAAGGGGATAGAATTAGGGGAATACTGGTCTTCACTAAGCCAGTGGTTCTGCATGTTAGACTGCAGAACCTAACATTCCCTGGATGTGAGACTCACCTGGGGAAGGGGTTTGGTTTGTAAAAAGATGGATTCCTACACTGTACTCCCAGAGATTCTTGTCTAGTTGGTCTAGATGAATCCTGGGCATTGCAAATTCTAATATACAGTCAGAGGTGAGAATGACTAGTATAAACAATTCATGTTCCTGTGGTCTCTCTATTGTGCTCACTTGATCACCATATTATCTAATTAAATTATAAGAAGTAGGTTACCATCTTTAGGAATCTCAGGGAGCAAGCAATGCACACTGATATGGTTTGGCTCTGTGTTCCCACCCAAATCTCATGTCAAATTGTAATCTTGAGTGTTGGAGATGGGGCCTGGTGGGAGGTGACTGGATCATGGGGCAGACTTCCCTTTTGCTCTTCTTGTGATAGTGAATGAGTTCTCATGAGATCTGGTTGTTTAAAAGGGTGTAATACCTCCCGCTTCTCTCTCTTCCTTTTCCTCAGGCCATGTAAGACGTGCCTTCTTCCTCTTCACCCTCTGCCATGATTGTAAGTTTCCTGTGGCCTCCTAGCCATGCTTCCTATATAGCCACAGAACTGTGAGTCAATTAAACCTCTTTTCTTTATAAATTACCCAGTCTTAGGTATGTCTTTATTGCAGTGTGAGAAAAAACTAACACATACACATTGGGTACACGTGGTTTCTGTGTAGGTGATATTTCAGCTGCGATATGAAAGATAAGATGAAGCCAGTTATAGAAAGATTTAGGAGAAGAGCACACCATGAAGAAGGAATGGCAGGTGCAAAGGTGAGAGATTGTTACATCATGAATAGAAAGGAGGACATACAGTTAGAAGTGTGGCAAGTGAGATGAAGAAGTGGTACAATTTGAAATTGGAAAGGAAATCAGGAGCTCCATCGCACAGGGCCCTGTAGGTTATTTTAAGGAGTTCAGAATTTATTCTTAGGTTAATGGGAAGTATTGAAAGGTTTAGGGCTTGTAGTAAAATAATTTGCATTTTAAAAAGATCTTTCTGTATGCAAGGTGGAGCGCAGATAAGGGTCAAGAGTGAAAGCGGAAAGGCAAGTTAGAGCCACGGTAATGGTCTGAGCAGGAAGAAAGAAGGTTTGGACCCGAGGGGGACAGTGGGGGTGGAAGGAAAGGAACCAATTCAAGATAGATTCTGGAAATAGAAATGACAGAACTGAAAGCTATAATGACCATAGGGGGAGGAGGGGAAGAATTAAGGGTGCTGAAGCAGTTTTAGGCATTATGATGCGATTTGCTGAACTGGAGAAAACTGGGGGTTGATCGAGTTTGGGGCAAAGGAATCAAGAGTTTTTGACATGTCAAAATGAAGACACCTACCAGATATCCAAGTAGAAATGTAAAGTTCGCAGTTGCACATAAATGTATCTGGAGGGGAAAGGTTTGGACTGAAGATAAAATTTGTGCATTATTAGTATACTGGTGACATTTAAGATTTCGAACTGAACGATACTTGCTGGGGAGACTGTAGCCAGGAAAGTTTGGGTATAATGGAGACACAGAAGTGATCATTGGTTTTAGCAACTAGACCAGTGTGGGTGAGTGAATAGGAGGTGAGGTTAGATAGCATCATGCTTAGAAAAGCTATTGAAAATGGACTCTGAATGGAAATAGAAAAATGGAGCAGTTGCCAGAGGGAAAGTTGGAGTGAAGGGAGGATTTTTCAAAGGAGGAGACACAGGAACATGTTTGATGGAAATGATCCTGTGTAGGGTATGAGAGTTAACCATATGGGAGGAAAGCTGGAGAAAATTCCTTGGGAAGGTGAAAGGGGAGGGGTCCCAGGGCACAAGTGGAAGGGCTGGGTTTTGATAGGTAAATTTTTCATTTTATCAAAATAGAATATGGAAACATGCTATTGTCAATACCTCACTTAAGTCAGATACCTGTATGTTTTCTGCCTTCTTTATATTTGTAAAAGAAATTCATACTTTCTGCCTAAGTTAGTCATACTTTGGCTCTAGTTCCGAACTATTCTTCTCACAGTCAATTGAATAACTTTATGAATTCCTAGTCCCAGATTACCCTGTTTTTTTTTCCCTCTCTTTTCTAAATGGAAAATTCTAGTTAAGTGCTCCTAGTTATACTTGTCTTTTCTTGACTGATTTTTACCTGTTTGCTTCAAAACGTATCTTCTTTTTCGCCTGGTGGATTCTCCAGATCGGTTTTTTTTTTTTTTTTTTTTTTTAACTGCTCAACCATCATTATCACCCAGTACTTTACTTTCACTTCTCTGGAAATCATGTATCTAAGCTCTCAGCTCTGAACTGCCTGTTTAACTTGTTATTAATATAATCATTTTCCCTGAATACTCTGATTTCTCTGACCCGTATCAAACTACCCTGCTTTGATGGTTATCAAGAGAGCTTAATGTCATCACTGTCCAATTTTTCTTAGCTTTTTGATTTAACTGATGCCACCAACAGATATTTGTTGAGTGCCTTCTGTGTGCCAGACAGTGTGTCAGGTGATTAGTTGTGTTTATATTTATCATAACAACAAATATTGACTTCCTTTTAACACAATTAATTATCTTCATCTTTACTCTCTCTCCTTGCCACTGTTTGACTTTATTATTTGAATCCTAGAGTGATGCTTCCTATATTTTGTTTAGTATTTTAACTTGTTTCAGGTAGGGGGATAAACCTGGTCCTGGTTACTGTATCATGGCCAAAAGTAGGAGTCTCAGATTACATTTTAAAACATGTAAATGCTTCCAACTGAAAGGTTATTCCATACAAGACAATGTCTTATTTAGCATTTACCCCAATTTATACTTTTTCATAATTTATACTCTCTTACCAATCTTCTAATAATTGCATATGAAGGGATATTACATAGAAACCTTCTTTTTTTTTTGATTTTCATCATCCAGGGTTCAAGGGAGACAGACAGAATAAGTAACCATTTCATGGTAAAAGGATTTTCCTCTTCACCGTCCTTTATCCTCATGACTCCTCCTTTCTCTCATCTCTTCCGGTGATTTATTGACTTGAAACACAAGAATGTAAAGAGCCAATTGAGCCACATCTGTGTGAACAGTAGAAGTACTGCCAACAGCTCTGTCGTGGAACATGGAGGGAAAAATACGTAAAATTCTAAGAATATATTTATCAGGCATGTGAATCATAATGTCTCAGTTTAGTAAAGAAAGTAAGTAGATTAAACTTTTTGCCCCTAAAAAGCCCTCAAATGGAAGACCCTCTGCTCTTAACTTGAAATTGGCTTGTTTTGGTGGGTAATTCAATTCCTCTGGCTTATGTGATTATTACAGGATTGGTTCGTGTGTTACAGTGTAAGCCTAAGGGGTTACGTGTGTGATTGCACCATTATGTCATAACTTCAGAGCTGTTTGAAGTTCACCGCTTATTTTATTAGAAAAATATCTGGGTTTTGGGGAAAGGGCCAACATTTCTTGAGTTTCATGTGTTGTCAGTAATGGATGCCTTTTCTCCCTTGTAAATATAAGCAGCATAGATTTTATTGGTATTCACCAAATTTTCAATCCAGAAAGCCCTAGATTCAGCACAGATGTCTGGTTCTGGTTCTTATCAGTTGTCACGGGACTATAGCTAGTGACACTGCATCAGTGCTAGCCATGAGCCTTTAATACCTCAATCTAAAAGGAAACTTAGTACTGCAGTCTAAAAGTCTTACAGCTACTGCATCTGGCACTCTTGGAGTCCTGTGGGCTTTTCCTTCTCTTCTCAAGGGAATTTGGCACTGAAATAGTTTCCATGCCATGCAAGACAGAAAAACACATCATCCTGGATCAAAACAACCTGCTTTCTTTTTCAAGGATTTTTTTTTTTTTTTAATCACTAACATCTGTCAGCAAGATGAAACCTGCAGGATTTATAAAAAGCATTTCCTTAAGGACTGTTGTGTGTGATTACTTCTCATTGGTCTGACATAATTTAACCTAGACATCTTTCTGCATTTACTTACTTTTAAGTTTCAATATATTGTTTATAGGCTATTTTTGGAGCCACTGTGAGGAAATTGCCCATATGTAATGCATTTCTCAGGAAGACCATGTGTTTTCAGTGATGAATCAAACAAAGCCGTGCAACTGATGCTAATGGAGAAGAATCTTTCTCCTCTCTCTGTTTCTCTCTCTCTCTCTCTTTCCTTGTATCCTGAGCCAGGGAGACAGCTGTTTTCTCCCACACAGTGGAGGAGAGGATGAATACTAAGCTGTGGTGTCTGGCTGCCTGTCAGAACAATAGTAAACTGCACACCTGTCGGCTCTTGGCAAGCAGGAATGGTGAAATGACTAACATTGTTTTCCTAGCTTTCTCTTCTTGACAAGCACACCACTGGCTATGTTTCTTTCTCATTCGGTTCACAAAGGCTTAGATTTCTCCCTAGAGGCACCAAGGGAATTAAGCAGTTTTACTACTGCTTCTAATAAACAGCTTCCTTTAGAGAAGGTGGATTTTCTTGTGGGACATGGTTTATTGCCATCTCTCCACCCTTTTTCCCACACTAGCCCCCTTCACCCTCCCAGGAACACTGCCACAAGAGTGCTTTCTCCCTTTCTAATCGCTGCTTTGCATCTGTAAGCATTTTTCTTTTGCAGCCACTCTGGTTTCCTAGAGGCAATCCAAAAGCCCCTTCAGCTAATGGCTCATTTAGCAATCAATTTGTCAAATAATGTTCACAGATGTTTTTCTGATGGAGCAGCATGCAGTGCAGGTAATGACTGAGTGAGTGATCACTTGTGATAGGTGACAGGATCAAGCCACTGCCTTGCCAGGCAACTTAGAGGTTGGGGTTACTGGTCAATCAGAAGGAGGACAAGCTCCTTTTTATTTTAAAACATTAAAACAGTCCCTATGATTCCATTTCAACTGAGTCACGGACTGGCAGCTTAAGTAGTTCCTTATATCCATACTGGGAGAGTCAAACTGGCATGATACATACGGGGAAGTAAAAACTATGTCTCCCTTAACTCTGTGCTTCATGGTTTTTGTGCTTTGACCATAATGCTAGGACTAGGTATATAAAAAGAGCATAAAAATATTATACATGTAGTAACATCATAAGTGGCTTGAAACTGCCTTGATACCTGTTGACACTTTCTAGCCTCAAACACAACTCAGAGTCAGTCAAAAGAAACATTTACAACAAACATGGAAAACTCTGTAGCCATTAATCTGGAATGATCTGTTGAAGATCAAGAAGAATGGAATCCAACTGAACTTTAAGTACCTAAGCCAGGACAGGACTACTGAACTGAGCAGGCTAAGATTCCCACAGCTGCACTAGCTATGCTTTCTTTCATGGTCCTGAATTGTTTCCATTAGCTTGAAAAGGGTTATAAAACCTACAATCAATTTAGTTTCTGGGGCATTGTGTTTTGAATACCGTTTAATAGGGTGTGACAAAAACACATAATTTCTCCACATGTTCTTACATTGCAAGCAGATCTTATGTGGTGCTCGGCAGTGCACCAAATAATGTGAACCGTACCAGAAGCTTTGGAATTGGAAGTAAAAGAACAGCAACAGACAGCTAGAATGTTTAGGGTATGAGGAGAATTTAAAACTTACTAGTTGAGCACAAAGCGATAACCAAAATCTTTATCCTCTGCTTTCAACTAAGCCTGGCATTAGCCAGAGATAAATAAATTTAATTATTTCATACATGAAAAGTAAAATCATGTTTCAGAAAGGAAAAGATGAGCTAGAACACAGATGGACAGAATACATTTAATAAGAACATTAATAAGAAGAGATGGGTTGAATCTGATCTGCAGCTGTGGGTGTTATATGATAAGGATTTCTGCTCCCTTTTGATGAGCAGAAATTGAACTGCTCTTCCAACTTGATGCCCAGAATCTTCTTCTTTTTTTTTTTTTGTCCTCAAATGAGCAGGCTCATTTATTTTAATGAGAGTTTTTTGACTAAGGACAGAGACCAGCTAGCTCTGCAACCGCTCTTAATCCATTTAGGCACTGTCTGAATTTCTCTCTTTCATGGTTATGTTGTCTCCTAACACTGCAGTGGGTTACTAAAAAATAGGATCTGCTGGTGCTTGTTAAAATTGCTAAATTTGCATACTCTGGAAATTTCATTACTTGGCATACTTGTGATGTAGGTATTTTAGGTGACTTGCAGAACACAGGAACACAGATTGCTCAGCTATAATAGACAACAGATTGAAACATGTGAGCCGGATAGTTGTCAGAATGTTTCTCAGCTTCACTAGCCCACAGTACACTGTTCAGAGCAGGCATAATACACCCTGCTTTTGGCCTGTTTGATCTGAATGTGGAGATGTTAAACTCATTGGTGAGAAATAGCTGTGACACTGTCTCTCTACTTGGACTCCTGTGCAGGACACTAGCATGTTGGAAGTTTTTATGAACTTCATATTCAAATTTTCACTTGGAAATTTGACTAGGATGTGTGAAGAATCTTTCTAGGCAAATTGATTTACCATTAGTTGAACTTATTTTTTGCACTTGCTGTTAGCACTTTCTGGATATTAGTTAATTTAGTTCTCAAAGCAGGTCTCTGAATTAGATATTATTGTCCCTATTTTACAAGGGAAGAATTTGAACGTTAAAGAGATTAAATCTTGCTGACACAGGCTATTGTATGAACTGAAATTTTACTCTGAAATTCGTACTGTTATAGCTTTTAATTTTTAAAAAAAGTTGTAAAAAATTTCAAACAATCCAGGCATTTCAAAGAAAATCAATCCTTCATAATAACATTAATAATGTTTTTGTGAACATGTTTTCAGACATCACACCATTCATATATGTACAGGCATACCTCATTTCATTTCCCTTTGTTGTGCTCCACAGATACTGTGTTTCTTACAAATTGAAGGTTTGTGGCAATCTCGGGTCAAGCAAGTTCATTGGTGCAATATTTCCAATGACCTGTGTCACATTTTGATAACTCTTGTGATATTTCAGACATTTCATCATTATTATATGTTGTAGTGATCCGTGATCAGGAATCTTGGATATTACTATTCCAGTTGTTTTGGAGCATCACAAACTGCACCATATAAGATGGTGAACCTAACCGACAAATGTTGGGTGTTCTGACTGCTCCAGTGACCAGTGGTTCCTCCATCTCTCTCCCTGTCCTTGGGCCACCCTATTCCTGAGTCACAACATAAGGCTAATTAATAGTCCTACAATGGCCTCTAAGTGTTCAAGTGAAAAGAGTCGTATGTCTCTCACTTTAAGTCAAAAGTTAGAAATGATTAAGCCTAGTGAGGAAGGTATTTGAAAGCTGAGGTAGACCAAAAGCTAGGCCTCTTGTGCTGAACAGTCAAGTTGGGGATGCAAAGAAAAAGTTCTTGAAGAAAATTAAAAGTACTATTCCAGTAAACACATAAACAATAAGAAAGTGAAACAGCCTTATTGCTGATATAGAGAATGTTTGAGTGGTCTGAATAGATCAAACCAGCCACAATATTCCGTTAGGCTAAAGCCTAATCCAGAGCAAGGCCCTCTCTTTAATTCTAAGAAGGCTGAGAGAAGTGAGGAAGCTTCAGAAGAAAAGTTTGAAACTAGCAGAGGTTGGTTCATGAGGTTTAAGGAAAGAAGCTGTCTCCGCCACATAAAAGTGCATGGTAAAGCAGCAAGTGCTGATGTAAAAGCTGCAGCAAGTTATCCAGAAGATCTAGCTAAGATCATTAATGAAGGTGGCTCCACTAAACAACAGATATTCAGTGTAGACAAAACAGCCTTCTATTGGAAGAAGAGGTCATCTAGGACTTTCATGGTTACAGAGGGGTGGTCCTTGCCTGGCCTGAAAGCTTCAAAAGATGGGCCAACTTTCTTGTTAGGGACTAATGCAGCTGGTGACTTAAAGTTGAAGCCAATGCTCATTTACCATTCCAAAAATGCTAGGGCCTTTAAGAATTGTGCTAAATGTACTCTGCCTGTGCTCTATAAGTGGAACAACAAAGCCTGCGGGATAGCACATCTGTTTATGTCATGATTTTCTGAAATTTTAAGCCTACTGTTGAGACTTACTGCTCAGGAAAAAAGTTACTTTCAAAATATTACTGCTCAGTGATAACGCACTTAGTCACTCAAGAGCTCTGATGGAATGTACTAAGAGATGTATGTCGTTTTCATGCCTGTTAACACAACATCCATTCTGTAGCCCATGGATCAAGGAATAATATTGACATTCAAGTCTTATTTAAGAAATATGTTTCTTCTGATGGATCTGGGCAAAGTAAATTGAAGACCTGCTGGAAATAATTCACCATTCTAGATGCCATTTAGAGCATTCAGAATTCATGGGAAGAGGTCAAAATAGCAACATAACCAGGAATTTAGAAAAAGTTGATTCCAGTCCTCATGGATGACTTTCAAGTGTTCAGGACTTTAGTGGAGGAAGTAACTGTAGGTATGGGGGAAATAGCAAGAGAGCTAGAGTTAGAAGTGGAGCCTGAAGGTGTGACTGAATTGCTGTAATCTCATGATAAACCTTTAATGGATGAGAAGTTGTTTTCTATGGATGAGCAAAGAAAGAGCTTTTTTCCTTCTAGATGGAATCTACTTCTGGTGAAGATTCTGTGAATGTTTAAAAAATGACAGTAAAGTGTTTAAAAGATTACATAGACTTAGTTGATAAAGCAGCAGCAGGCTTTAAGAGAATTGACTCCAACTTTGAAAGAAATTCTATTGTGGTTACAATGCTATCAAACAGCACCACATGCTACAGGAAACCATTCATGAAAGAGTCAATAGAAGTGGCAACTTCCCTGTTGTCTTATGATAAGAAGTTGCCACAGGCACCCCAACCTTTAGCAACAACCACCCTGATCAGCCAGCAGTCATAAACATTGAGGTAAGACCCTTCTTCCGCAAAAGATTACAGTTTGCTGAAGGCTAAGATGATTGTTAGTATTTTTTGTAGCTATAAAGCACTGCACACTTAATAGACTACAGTATACTGTATATATCACTTTTATATGTACTAGGAGACCAAAACAACTGTGTAACATGCTTTTTTTTTTTTTTTTTTTTTTTTTTGGCGATATTTGCTTTATCATGGTGACCTGGAACTGAACTCAAAATATCTCCAAAGTATGCCCGTATTCATAACCAAAATCTTCTAAGATTGGGTAATGATGTCTGTGTGTTGGGTTGGGGTTGGGTGGAGGGGTTGGAAGGCACCTGCACCTTCAACTTTCTAATAATTATGAAAGAGCTTCCAAAATGATATATATCATTTCTGCCAATTGGCAAATGGCTTAATAAAAGTTAACACTGTAAACCATGCTTATCTAGGCTCATGGGAGATTATGTACTTTTGCAGGGTGCCTTATGGCCTGAAAGAGTTCATTCTTCTTCCAAAATTAAAATGTATTAGTCTGGAACCAAAGATGCAATATCTCTGAGACATGCCTATACCTATACTACAAGTCTGAAATTTCATATAAATTAGATCTTAATAAACCTGCCTATAACTTGCTTTTTCAAAAAATATGTTAGATTTTTTTCCCATAAATATGTATACCATATTAAAAAAAAAGCTGTGTAATATTGCAATCTATGTATCAACTAACTCTACTCAACTAATACCATATGGATAGACGTATAAGTTGCTTCCAGGTTTCACTGATATAAATTAATGATTAAAGAATCACTTTTTGGGCATACCCCTTCCCTTTTTCAGTTATACTATGATCTTTTTTTAAAATAGAATTGCCATTACTGAGTTAAAGACTACATGCATTTAAATGTTAAGGTAGGATGTAAGTATATAAGTAATGAAGATCACAGGTTCTGGAATCAGTCAGGCAGGGCTTGAATTTCAATTTTGTAAATCAATAAAAGTGAATTTCAAACTCTGAATCCACTTCATTGGTGTTAATTTAGTAACGTTTCTTAACTCTCCATCTTAGTTTTTTATTTAAAAATAGGGATGATAAAACTAACATCGTGAGTTTATTGTGAAGACAAAATAAGATGATGAATGCAGAGCACTTACTATACTTTTCAGGATCTGATGCATAGTAAATAATCATAAGGGTTAGCTATTGTTGTTGGATACATTTTGCAAAACTATTTTTCTAGAAAGGATTTACCAATTTATATTTCCATCAAAAATTTAAAACTGCTCATTACACATACCTTGTTTTCACTGGGTTTCTTTAACTGTTTAAATCTTTCCCAAGCTAATATCTGCTCCTCTCTGCCTCTCAAACCAAAAAACAGACAAATTTCTTTATTTTCATTTATCTTACTATTATTGAGCTTCAGTATCTCTAAAAATGTCATTTTTAAAAAAATTGCACATTCATTTTTTTATGAGATAGAATATTCTTATTATTTCTTCTGTTCCTCTCTTCCTTTATTTATTTTTAGTTTATTTTCAAGACAGAATCTCACTCTGTTGCCCAGGCTGCAGTGCAGTGGCGCGATCTTGGCTCACTGCAATCTCTGCCTCCTGGGCTCAAGTGATTCTCCTGCCTCCGCCTCCCAAGTTGCTGGGACTACAGGTGCCAGGCACCATGCCTGATTAATTTTTGTATTTTTACTAGAGACGTGGTTTCACTATGTTGGCCAGGCTGGTCTCTAACCCCTGACCTTAGGTGACCTGCCTACCTCGGCCTCCCAAAGTGCTGGGATTACAGGTGTGAGCCACCACACCCAGCTCTTTTGTTCCTTTTTAAAACCATTTTTTTTATTGATTTACAAAATTAACAATTGAAAATATTTCCCCCATTTTCATGTCATTCAGTATTTTTTTCTATTTTTTTGTTTGCTTATGCCATTTAGAACTTTGACATTTTTTATATAATTGATCTTTTTTTTGTAGAAGTTCTGCTTTCCACTTAATCTTTAGTGAGAGTTTTTTCACATGTAATTCATGGTAATAACCACATTTTATTTTAGTATTTTCAATGATTTTATTTAAAACAGTTTTAAATCTGTAATAATTCTTGTAATAAAATCCTTCAAATTAAAAAAAACTGAGTAAATTTTTTGTATATTTTTCTTCATGATACAGTTTGGAGGAAATAATTTAATCTTTATCATTAAATGTGATGTTAGCTATGTGTTTTGCAGATGGTATTTATCAGGTTGAGGAATGTTCATTCAATTCCTGTTCACTGAGCATTTTATCACAAATGGATGTGGAATTTTGTCAGATGTGTTTTCTGAGAAAATAAAATAGTTTTTCTGTTTTATTTCTTAATGCAATGAATTATATTTATTGATTTTTTTTTTAAAAGGTTAAGCCAATCTTTCATTCTTGGGACAAACCTCACTAGTTCATGTTGTATTACCCTTTTCACATACTGCTGAATTCAATTTGCTAGTATTAAGGATTTTTGTGTCTATGTTTATGAGGTATTTTGACAGGGAGTTCCTTTACTTGAAATGTCTGTCTGATTTTGGTACCAAGCTAATGCTGACATCATCATAATTGCTAAATATATTCTTACCTTATTTTTTGAAAGATTGTGCATAAGATTGTGTTATTTCTTCCTTAAATATTTCGTAGAAATTCCTAGTAAAACAATCTTAGTGAGTTTTCTTGTTGGGAAGGTTTTCCTTTAGAGATACTTATATTTTCAATGTCTTCTGTAAAGGTTTGGGTAAGATTTAAAAAAAAAAAATTATTTCAATTAATTAGCATTAATTTATATTCTTTTGTTTCCCTTTTAAATGTGTTGGGTCTGTAGTAACGTACCTATTTCAACTCAAATGTGGGTATTTTGTGTTTTTTCCTTTTTTTCATTAGTCTTGTGAGAAGGCTATCATTTTCATTAATCGCTTCAAAGAACCAAATTTTAGTTTTGTTCTTTTTTTTTCTACTATCTATTTTCTAGTTCATTGATCTCAGACCTAATTCTTATTTTTGTTTTTCATTTACATTGAGTTTAATTTGTTCTTCTTTTTTCTATCTTCTTAATATAGATTGTTATTTTAAATGTTTTCTTTTTAAAACTATACATTCTCCTGTAAATACCATTTCAGCTGTATTAGACAAATGGACAGATCATGTTTTCATTATTATTAAGTTCCAAATGTATTCTTATTTCCCTTGTGACTTTTTCACTGATGGGTTATTAAGAAACAAATAGCTTGATTTCCAAATATCTGGAACTTATCTAGAAATCATATTACTATTAGTTTCTAATTTACTACCATCTTTGTTAGAGACCATATTCTGCAAAATTTATAACTTGATATTTATTGCACGTTTTATCTCCAGCATATGTATTAACTTAAAGAGTCTTCCTTCCATCTATACTCAAAAAAAATGTCGTTGGGTGTAATGTTCATAAATGTCGTTTAAGTAAGTTGGTTGATAATGTCCAGATATTTTATATTTTCTCTTTATTGATACTTTTTCTTATTTTATTAATTACTTTATATAATAGCTATAAAATCTCCAACTACAGTTGTAAATGTTTCTATGTCTCAGTTTAGTTCTGTAATTATTTGCTTCATGTAGTTTTAGTCTCTATTATTAGGTACATATACATTTAATTTATTATGCTTCTTGATATATTAATATATCAAAAAGATATCACTATGAAATACTCCTTTATCTCTAGTAATGCTCCTTGTCTTGGAGTCTATCAATATTAATATAGTCATACTAGCTTTTTTACACTTACTATATGCTTAGAAAGTCTTTTTATCATTTTATTTAAAAACAGTCAGCGTCTTTGTGAATCAGAAAACAGTATATACAGACATGTAGATACTAATTCTGCATCTTGTGACCCAGAACTGACCTCCATTACTATTTTTAGGAGTACTTCCTTCGAACTTTTGTTCTTTAAAATCTGTACTACTTACTTCTGCAAGGAAAGGAATGATGAGTTGGTTGAATGAAGATCATTAGGTTTCCTTTTGCCTGGAGTTCTGAGAGCTGGATATGGATGTGGGAGTGCAGTGATCTAGCCAACAGTAGTAGGAGCAAAGGAAAAATAGGAACAATGCTCTGAACAAGGATTGGAGAAATAGATAGACACTGGGAAATTTTACATTGAATGCAGTGATCTTAGAGACAAGATCTTGTTCGGAAAAAGGATCCTTAGTTGAGGATAGAAATAATAATGCAATGAATTCAAGAGGCAGAACTACTGTGTTATAAAGAGAAAGGTACACTTTTGAATGGTACCTAAATGCTGATAGAGGAAGAGGTAGTAGGTGTTCCGAGTTGTTTCACATGGAAAAACCAGATTCTTTGGACTCATCATAGTTGTTTAAAGATTTTGTACATGTACTTGATGCTCTTTCAAGAGGTGACAGAAGCTGCTTCTGTCCAGGAATTCCAAGTAGACATATTCAAATAAACTTGGAGATTAAGATTTGCAACTTGGTGTTCAGTTGCATATTTTCATCGCTTTCATTTATTTCCCTAAGTGTAGAGTCATTTGCCTGCATGGAATTTTATTTGCTGGTTAACTGACTTCAGTCAGATTTGTATTTTCTCCTGTTGATCTTTTAAAAAGATATTGAGAGACAGTGAGATGAAGTATTGAAGGAAGACAAGCAAATGAGTGATCTTCACTAATAAGTAACTATTCTAGCCAAAGCTGAGAAATTATAATTGACAAAGATGTTTTTCATAATATGTGAAAGAAATAGGAGTAGAGATCTGTACTGAAATGGATGTAACACAGGTTTTGGGGTAAGAGCTTCAGAAGTAGAAAACATGAGTTGGTGAACTAGTTGTATATGAACTAGTTGTATAATCTTTTACAATCTCTTAATTTCTCTGAGCCCTGATTCTTCCTCAGTAATTGAGAATAATAGTCAACCCTATATCATAGGCTTTGAGTTTCATCTTACATAAAGTATATGAACTAAGTTTGTGTGCTGTAACTAGTACTTACTGAGTGCTTGGTATGTATGGGCTACACCTGTTTTAGCAGTTGGTGCTAGATCCATGAATGAGACAAAAATCCGAGTGCTTAAGGGGAACTCATAATCCACTGGGGGTATTTGCTGTTAATAAATTATTAATACTTCAGAACAGGAAAAGACAATTTCCATTTCTGCAAATATCAAAATAATGCATGTTCTTTAGATGAAATAGCACTAAAGAAAAGTACATAGAAGAAAGGGTATCCTGGCCGGCTGCGGTGGCTCAAGCCTGTAATCCCAGCACTTTGGGAGGCCGAGACGGGCGGATCACGAGGTCAGGAGATCGAGACCATCCTGGCTAACACGGTGAAACCCCGTCTCTATTAAGAAATACAAAAAAAAAAAACTAGCCGGGCAAGGTGGCGGGCGCCTGTAGTCCCAGCTACTCGGGAGGCTGAGGCCGGAGAATGGTGTGAACCCGGGAGGCGGAGCTTGCAGTGAGCTGAGATCCGGCCACTGCAGTCCAGCCTGGGTGACAGAGCGAGACTCCGTCTCAAAAAAAAAAAAAAAGAAGAAAGGGTGTCCTAGTCCAGCTTTTGTTGCTTATAACAGAATACCTAAGGCTGACTCATTTATAAGGAAAAGTGGTTTGTTTAGCTCATGGTTCTACAGGCTGGGAAATTCAAGGGCATGGCCCTGGCTTCTGGCAAGAGCTTTTGTACTGTGTCATAATATGGTGGAGAAGGTCAGAGTGGAAATGGACAACACGAAGAGATGAAACCTAAGAGGAATCCTCGTTTTGTAACAACCCACTCTCGTGGAAACCAATCCATTCCTGAAGGAACTAATCCAGTTTCACCAGAGCAAGAACTCACAAGCCATTCAGGAGGGATGTGTCCTCAAGACCTGAACATCTCCCACTAGGCCTCACCCCCAACACCACCATAGTAGGGATGACATTTCAACTTGAGCTTTGGTGAGGTCCAACAAACCATATTCAAACCATAGCAAAAAGGAAAAAACCTAAAAATCTATCACTGAAATAACTGTTGTTCTCAACTGAGGTGGTGACCCTCACTCTGTAAATCTTTCTGTGAATACACACAGTAGAAGGTTGGGTAGAGATAGATAGATAAATAGGTTTAATTAATTATGCAGAGATAGAATCTTACATGTTTAAAATAAAATTATTGGCCAGGTGCAGTGGCTCACACTTGTAATCCCAGAACTCTGGGAGGCTGAGGCAGGTGGATCACAAGGTCAGGAGATCAAGACCATCCTGGCTAACACGGTGAAACCCCATCTCTATTAAAAATACAAAAAAAAAAAAAAAAAAAAAAAAAAAATTAGCTGGGTGTGGTGGCAGGTGCCTGTAGTCCCAGCTACTTGGGAGGCTGAACCTGGGAAGCAGAGGCTGCAGTGAGCTGAGATCATGTCATTGCAGTCCAGCCTGGTGACAGAGTGAGGCTCCATCTCCAAAATAAATAAGTAAATAAGTAAATAAAATTATTGAATTTAATTTTATTTGAATCTAAGTTTGAAAGCAAAACTAAAGGATAGCAAAGAATTGATGAACTTTAGTTTTTTGCATTGCAAATTATGTAGAATTCTAAAAGATCTCTGTAAGATTAAGATGCAAGATTATACAAATTCAGAAATGAAAGTCTTTTTTAAACTTTGTTTCAAATTTAGTCATTAATTGATTATTTGTTATGAAAGTTGAAGAAATCGCACTCTTCCTTTTGTATACCTTTTCTCCCCCTGCTCTCAACTTTGTTTTACTTTTATTGTTATACTACTAAGGTCACTTTTTCTTCTATAATCAAAATTTCCACAGTTTTTTAGTCTTAGTTTTATACTGAATGCTCATTGAATTCTATATTGATGCTTATCTATATCAAATGTTATGTTAATGCTCATTAACAGTCCTTTTATAATTTCTAATGTCTTTGTTTTGATTTACCTCTTGGCTAAATTGATAAAACATACATAACCATTTCATGTGCAGGCCACTAGAGAATTGCTTAGGAATGAGAGGGTGACACAGGCAGCCAGGACTTGAAGGGCTAAGAACGTGGAGAGAATAAGGTGCACAAAAGGGAGACCACTCAGAAGTTTTACCATTGAGGAGTTTGCTAAATTAAGCTGCGAGGAAAGAGAGACTAAAATGAATACAATTTTTGGCAAGAGAAAAAGTTGGAGATCATAACCTGACAAAGAAAGGCTCTAGTAGACACTCTAGATCATCACTTGAGACTCATGCTACTAATGAAGGCAAACCAGAGACAAAACCTTACAAAGGCTGTAATGCAGCCTAGGTTAGCTCAGTCTCTGGTTAGATTACAAGAAAATTCCCTATATTGTCTGCTCACCAGAGTCCAGGGAAGCTTTGTCTGAAGGATGACTTTATTTTCCAGAGATTCTATTTTTCATGTGTATTTCATGTACATTTCATATGTAATGTTAGTCCCTTAATAAAAAATTGCCATGTGTATCAAAAAACCAGACCTAGAAAACAAATAGTAAAAATAGACTCATAGATGTCCTGGACATCAGAATTACCAGGCACAGATGATATCACAACTCTGATTAATATATTCAGAAAAATATATGACAAGATAGGTAATTTTACCAAAGAACAAGACTTTATTAAAGAAAAAATATTAAATGAAAATTCTAACACTAAAAATATCTCAAAGAAAGAAATAACTGATCATCTTCCCTAGAGCTCCAGATCTGAGTTAATCTTCTGTTGTCTTTAATGGAACTTCCTTTGTTTTTTTTCCACCTATTTTCTATTTCTTTTTTCAGAATGGTCACTACTGTCATCCTTTCTGAAAAATAATATAAATATTCTTCAATATATTTCAAGATAGTCACAGTTCTGTACCAAGCATATCAGACTTGTGAAACTTTGTTCTGTTATGGAAGAAAAATTTAAAATTTCATGTGATGTGATTGAGCATATGGTTGAGAGAAATTTTCTTTAAAAATCATCTTTGGGGCCAGGCGCAGTGGCTCACACCTGTAATCCCAGCACTTTGGGAGGCTGAGACAGGTGGATCACGAGGTCAGGAGATCGAGACCATCCTGGCTAACATGGTGAAACCCTGTCTCTACCAAAAGTACAAAAAATTAGCTGGGTGCGGTGGTGGGCGCCTGTAGTCCCAGCTACATGGGAGGCTGAGGCAGGAGAATGGCGTGAACCCAGGAGGCGGAGCTTGCAGTGAGCCGAGATTGCACCACTGCACTCCAGCCTGGGTGACAGAGCGAGACTCCATCTCACACACACACACACACACAAAAAAAAAAAAAAAAAAAAAAAAGTCATCTTTAACATTCCTGAAGTAAATGCCAGCATTTGATATTCTTTGCTTCTCAGAAAGGGCTAGCTTTCATTCTTGCAATTCTACATCTTATTTTTCAAGCCTAATTTTGAATATAAATATTACTAATGTGACATACCATATTTAGGAGAATTACAAAGAAGGTAGGAATTATAAACTGAAAATATGTTAGAAATTATATATACTTCCTTCTGGTACCCTAAGTTGTGTGTGTGTGTGTGTGTGTGTGTAAAGACTAAAAAACCCTGAGGATAACACTTTAGTATCTGACGATTGATGATGTTACTGGCTATAGTCATCACCCTAAAGTATTTTTGACTACTCATTTGTAATTCATTCATTCATTCAGATAATATTTACTGAGTATCTACTATCTGCTACTATACTGTCCCTGCTTTTGAGAAGTTTGAAATCTAGTGGTATAGGCAGACATTCTTAATTTCAAAAAGGAAAACAAAGGTGGTAAGTGTGAGTATGAGTATGAGCAGGAATACCTTATGTTATTGAGGCTGGGTGTCGATTTAGGACAGGGATCTTTAGAGAAGCCTTCAAAGTGAAGGGTGTGTTAGAGTCTTCAATATTAATAGGAAGCCACCAAATAGAAAAAGGGAGATAGTATGTCCAAAGAAGAGAGCAATTGTGTGTGTGTGTGTGTGTGTGTGTGTGTGTGTGTTCTTGAAGTGGGGAGTGTTTTAGTCTTTTTAAAGAATGCTAGAAAATGACAATTTAAGTATCTCACAGGGGTGCTTCATGAAATCACCCTTCAGCCTGGCCTGCACTTTTGTTTTAAAGAGGTGGCGCTCAGCTCCACATCTGCAGACTGACTGTGCTTTATTTTCTCTAAAACATCCTTCTTCATCTAACATGTTCTTTTCTCATCTGGTCTGTGGGAACCTGCAGAGACCTTGTTACTCCCAGAGGTTGCTTTCTTGTGAAACTCAACTCAGGGATAAAGAAGAGTGGAGGGCAGAGGCTTTCCTTCCAACTTCAAGGTCGCTGGCACTGAATCAGACATAACTAGTAGGTGGGAAGAGACAGTGAAAAACTGTCAAAGGAAAAAAAGAGTCAGGTGGTATGACCACAAGAACGGACATTCTCAAACTTCAGTGTACATCAAAAACACCTGAAGGGCTTGCTAAAACACAAATTGATAGTCTATGATAGATTTCTAGGCTATGATTGATTGCTAGGAAACAACAGGTTTCCACACAGTAGGTCTGGAGAAGCTTGAGAGTTTGTATTTACATCAAGTTTCCATCTAGGTGATGCTGATACTGCTGGCCCAGGGACCACACTTTGAGAACCTCTACCCTAGAGAAGGCAGATTGTCTTTACTTGTACAAATCAGGATCTAGATGAAAAAAAAACAAAAAAAATTTTATCTAGGGTAGTATTCAAAGATTTGGTGATTCCTAAAAATTATGTGTCATATGGTTTTATTTGGTAAAGGATGATGTTATAGAAGGAATGTCTTGAGCAGTTTTGGTAGATGAGATATGGCTTAAGGTTTAGAAGCTGTCAAATGGAAAACTTCTTAAAAGGGAAGGGTAATGTAGATTACTTTATAAAGGCCTCCTACCTTTACAAAGGTAGGAGGATCATTTGAGCCCAGGAGCTTGAGACCAGCCTGGGCAATGTAAGGAGACCACGCCTCTACAACAAATTTTTAAAATTAGCCAGGCATCTTGGAGTGTGCCTGTAGTCCCAGCTACTTGGAAGGCTGAAGTAGGAGGATTGCTTGAGCCCAGTAGGCTGTGGCCGTAGTGAGCTATGATCATGCCACTGCACTCCAGCCTGGGCAACAGAGCAAACCTTGTCTCAAAAACAAAAAACGACAAAAAATGACCAAAAATTTTATGAAGGGAAAAACCCAACTAGATGTTAAAACTTAAGGTTACAGAGTTTGGTTTTCCTCATTTGATCAATATATTATTTAAATATTAATTTATAAACACTAATAATGTGATTGGTAGCTGTAAATACTTAGTGTTGGATATCTAACCTCATTCAAGTTCTAATTAAACAAATAGTTATGTATTTGATATATTACCCAGGTCTGTGGTTCTCAACACTGGCTGTACACTAGCACTTGACTGAATCTGGATTTAGGGAATCTGTAGTGGAATCTAGGCATTGGCGTGCTTTTTAAACTCCTCACGTGATTCTAATGTATATGAAGGGTTGAGAATCACTGGTGTAGTCACTGAACTAGGGATAACCTATATTTCATGAATAAAGATTTTGCTAATTGTTTTTCTATGAAGCCCACATCAACAAATATCTATGTGAGGGTTTTTCATTTACACATTCCTTCATGAAACAAAATTTTCCTAACTTTGGTAAACACTTCGAAATAATGCTGTGCTCCATTTATCGCCAACTGGTACAGGAATCATGTGTTTCTTTCTAATGAGTGTCATTGTATATGCAGAGTAAGAACACATTTAAAAAATTATACGTCACGACAATGGGAAAACTAGACAAGAGTGTATTCCAGCAACATGACAAAAATGATGGAAGTTCTCAGAAACCTGCTGGCAGCAAATTCACTGCCCAGGAGCCACAGATCATGTTAATGCCTTGTTGGCTGTCATCCTGTTAGTTAAATTGAAGGGAGCTTTTGATTAAGGGTATCGTCCAACCTAGATCAAAGTGGAAATGACTCTTGACACTTGGATTCTTTTTAAGAAAGAGGAGTTTGATTAGTCACTCATAAACTTGACTGACCACATAGAAGGGCATAAATTACTTGGTGAAACAGGTTCCTGTTTAGAATCATAGGGATTCCAAGAGCAATCCCACCACTTAAAGGTTTGTGCTAGCAGCTACATTCTAGACTTATTTTCCTCAGGTTTTCAGATTTAGCAAATACAAGTGTTTGGGGTGCCCAATTAAATGTGAACTTCATATCAACAACAAATAATTTTTAATACAATTAAGTCCTAAAGATTGAATGAGGTTTCTTCTTCTAAAAAAATTTCATTTTTTACTGAAATTCACATTTAACTTGGCATCCAATATCTTACCTGGCAAATTTAAATCTTACTCCATCCTCCAAGGAGTTTTTGGCAGAGCTGAGTAAAAAGAAAAGGACTCTCTTGAAACCACTATCTTAGAAACATTAAACCTAAGCCTCACTCAGACTCTTAATCCCTTTGCAAGTAATAACAGCAAAATATACTCCTCTGCTTTACTGTGGTAAAGTTAGGAAAATATAAGAAAGTATAAGAAAGACAAGACACATCCAATGACCAGAGTTCAGTAAGACTATCTTCCTAATTTTCCATTAAATTTGTCCTCCACATTTATCAAAATCGGTAAAAACTTGAGCTTCCGCTTGTCTCTGAGTTTATAACCCTTTATGATTTCATTTTCTCTTTTTTCCTTCCCTGCCTAGATTTATCTGTTAAACCTTATTCTGCCAACACTCTCAAATTGCTCATTCTTATGGTCTATATAATCATGAACCCTACTCCAAGGGAGTGAAAGAGTTACACTATTAGAATGACCTGGGAACTTTTTCTAACTAGACATGCCTGCCTTCCCTGCCTGCCTCCCCTACAGGAAACCTCCTATCCTAGTGCCAATAGGTATGAGAAAACCAGGATGTTCGTCTTAAGTCTTCATAGGGAAAAAAGACAATTGTTTATGCCTGATTTGCCTTTTAGGAAGCTGTTTCCAGAAAGAAGGCACAAACAGTCCTATCGGCAAATAGGTAGTTCTTTGGCTGTTCCCACTTAGCTCTGATTACTTTTGTTAGAAAGAGGTGTTGCCTTCTATTCTCCCGATGGCCATAATTGTTGGCATTTAGAGCTCCACAAATCATGGGGTGCTTCCAGTCACCTTAGGGCTGAGTGCATCCCATCAGTGTTGGCTTGTTGGACACTTGTGCAGGTGGTCACCCCCGAGCAAGCAGATATATGAAACAAATTTAAAGAACCCACAGTGCCTGTCAACTTGTTTAAATTCATAGCCACAAAATAAAAATTGTAGCCTCACCATCATCACTACCCCATTCTAGAACAAACCCAATATAATCATGCGTTTAGCTTTGGGCACATATTTAAAATAAAATAAAATGCATTGCAAATTGCTGCTTGTTTACAAGAGTCAGGATTTCTTTTTAATAGTGAATATTTTATGTAAATATTGAAAAGCTGAAGTCTTCTGAAAAATAAGTTAACCTTTAAAACCATGTATTATATTGGATACTTTGTTTTATTTACTTGTGTTGATGGTATGTAACTGTTCCTGTCTTCCTGACACGTGAAAAACTCACTCTTCGTGGAGCTAAAAGCAGTTTGAAGCTCAAAAGAATGTCATTTGGCTGTGCTTGTCAGACAAGCAAGTGATTATGTAAAAACACTTAGTTTGAATTCACAGTTTTCTCCTGGGAGGAGCAAAAGAAATGATTGAAATCTCTCTTTGTCATGTTGCAAACAGTGGAGTTGGTCATTTGGATGCCGATAAACTTATCTAGGGTTCTTGAGTAGTTTGCAAAGGCCCCATGTGGCGCAGCAGTGCCCACCGATTGGGAAGAGCTAGTCTTTCTAAACATTATGGGTTAGCAGAGCAGTTCAGTGAGTGACCCCAGCATATCGGACTTCCTCTCCCTAGAAAGTGGGCTTGTGCTTGTGGTGAGGTTATCAGCATGCCGACAGAGGCCCTTTACTGTGGCACGGTTGGGGTCATGTCCTTGAGTCACTAAATTCTAGCTCTGGGTTTTCACTGAAAAGGAAAACACCCTCACTGAATCTTCTTGACTGAATTCCTGTTTCAGCTATTGTTCCCACTACTGGGGCTCAGGGCACACTACCCCAAACTATGGCATCTTGGCATTGGAGAAAATGGCAGTAGCAGGAAGGTCATTCTCACCTTCCCTTTGGCCTTCTCCCCTGAAGCAGGTTACAAGACCCTCATTCACGAGGTGCCGTTCTTATACCCAGAGGAAAGGAACATCCTTATCTCTGAAGACATGGGGACACAGAGAAGAATCTGAACAAACAGACCTTGCTCAGTCCCCCTTATGTTATTACCATTAGATCCCACTTTCTTTGTTCAATCGTAATTCTCCACAACTGTCCACTCCTCATCAAATGGAAGCATAAAAGTATAAAAGTTATCTCTTTCTTTGGGCCTTCAATCCCTTATGAAGACTTCTGTGTCACATAAAACTTACGTTAAATACATTCATATGCTTTTCTCTTGTTAATCTGCCTTTCGTTATAAGGTACCTTAGCCATGAACCTAGAAAAGAAACCCGCCCCCACCTCACAAACCACAGAGCCCATGACTGCCAAGCTTGCGTGCCAAGATAATTGTTTGTCTGTCTGTAGCTGCTTGTAGTAGACCAGGTGGTAATACTGCTCAGACCTGGAGGTCAGAACTTCCCCTCCAGGTGTGTTACAGAATCCTTGACATAAACAGCAGCTCACTACAAGAAGGATGCGTCCTTGCATGTGGATCTGGCTGAGGGGCCTTCAGGCACTTCTCACACTGTACATGAAGTTGAGCAGTGAACTTGCTAGGAGAGATGTCTGGGGAGTTCTGTGAAATGTGGGCTCTGAGGTTCCCAGAGCAGTTTTGCAAAGCTGTAGGAATGAAAGTGCTCCTCTAGCTTAGTGGTCCATGTGCCAAACGTGGTACAAATGAGCACTCTTATCTGGCCAGTGAGTATTTGTCATTGGTGCTGGGGGTCATGATGATGGTAGAGGGACCCATGGGCTGCTGAGACTACAAATACTGGCTAAGCCAGAAAGCTGCACGTGTGTGTGTGTGTGTGTGTGTGTGTGTGTGTATGTGTGTATTTCAAAAATGGGTCTAAGGATAGATCTTTGAAAACCGATCTTGATCTTTGAAAAAAATTCTAATGTGGGAAAACATTTGAGTCTAATTTGCTTTAGCTGTTTGAGGCTAGCAAGTGCAGTATTAGATTCCCTGTTAAAATTTAATACATTTGATGGAAAATTACAAAAGGAAAATTTCACTTAAATGTTTAATAACCAGGGTAGTAGCTCAAAAAACTCAAGTTCAGTGATTCTGAGGGATGAGTGTAAAGTAAGACTACAAAATTATTTGTCTCCTGGGAAAGATTCCTATCTCTTTATTTCATATATATTTGTGTATAGCACAATATATGGTAAACATAGAGAAGAAATATGTGTTGCTGGTGCAAAATAATTCTTGTAGGAAGATAATTTAATGAGATTCAAGTGTGTCAGTTTGCCATCAGAAGCATCAGAAGCCAAGAAAGAGGAAAACTATGTTACTTACGGTTTTGTACAGCATTTTAAACATGTATTGTGTAATCTTCTGTCATTTAGTGAAGTTCTATAATACAGAATCATCAATTTGTATCCTAGAATATATAGATGAATATATAAACACACACAGCAATTTTTATATTAGGATCAAGTTATAAAGCCAACAAGCGAAACTGAAATCATGAGTTAATAAATGTACCCTGAAAAACTTTTAAGTTACTCATAAAAACAGTATGTACAATTTTGTTTCTGTATCAGCACTTGTGGATGCTAAAGTTGAAGTGTGTCTAGAATGAGCTGGACTGAAGAAAGAACAAAGAAAGTGCTTCATGCTGATGTTTCGGTGTTTAAACCATTCCTCTTGATATAGAGGGTAGTCATTAAAAACAGGTCTCAAGTCCCCAGTGGAATGATGGGTGGGTGATTTCAAGGGGTTTCTGCTTTTCAGCAGGGTTTATTCCATTGTGTTTTAATGTCAGGCCTCTGTATTCTTTTTTTTTTTTTTTTTTTTTTTTGAGATAGAGTCTCACTCTGTCACCCAGGCTGGAGTGTAGTGGCCCAATCTCGGCTCACTGCAACCTCCACCTCCCAGGTTCAAGCAATACTCCTGCCTGAGCCCCCGGAGTACCTGGGACTACAAGCATGTGCCACCATGTCAGGCTAATTTTCATATTTTTAGTAGAGATAGGGTTTCACCATGTTGGCCGAGTTGGTCTTGAACTCTTTTTTTTTTTTTTTTTTTTTTTTTTGACGGAGTCTCGCTTTGTCGCCCAGGCTGGAGTGCAGTGGCGCGATATTGGCTCACTGCAAACTCTGCCACCTCCCGGGTTCACGCCATTCTCCTGCCTCAGCCTCCGAGTAGCTGGGACTATAGGTGCGCACCACCACGCCGGGCTAATTTTTTGTATTTTTAGTAGAGATGGGGTTTCACCGTGTTAGCCAGGATGATCTCGATCTCCTGACCTCGTGATCCACCCGCCTCGGACTCCCAAAGTGCTGGGATTACAGGCGTGAGCCACCACGCCCAGCAGTCTTAAACTCTTGACCTCATGATTCACCCACCTTGGACTTCCAAAGTGCTGGGATTACAGGCGTGAGCCACTGTGCCAGGCTAGGCCTCTGTACTCTTAATAAATACTATTAGCTTTTCTTTTGCTATGACTAGAATTAAAAGAGATCCTGGTATATCAACTCACAGGCATTGGGTTCCAAAGTCTGTGTAAAATGTAAAGAAGTATATGATGCAATTCCATTTTATTTTGAGACAAACACTTTCAGTTGAATTGGTTTCACTTTGGAAGTAATGTTCTTTATGTTATGTCTACCTGCATGCTATAACTTGAATGCATTCCTCGAAAGCCATGTGTTGGAAACTTAATCCCCAATGCAATAGAGATGGGGCAATTATTAGTTGGGGCCTAATGAGAGGTGATTGGGCCATATGGGTGGAGTAAATGGATTAATGACATTATCATGGGGAATGGGTTCATTATCTTGGGAGTGAGTTTGTTATAAAATGGGGAATTTGGTCCCCTTTTACTCTCTCTTGCTCTCTCCTTGCCCTTCTGCCAGGTGATGACTTCTGCCATTGGATGATGCAGCCAGTAGGCCCTCACCACATGCCAGCCCCTTGATCTTAGGCTTCCCAGCATCCAGAACTGTGAGCCAGTAAATTTCTGTTTATTATAAATTACCCAGTCTCAGATTCTATTAAAGCAGCACAAAACAGACCAAGACACTGCACATACTTCTTTTTCTCTTTTTCTTTTGGTAAAGGGAAAGAAGATGGATTTCATCTCCTTAAGTCAATAAGTTACTTGATTGTTTTACCATATTTACCATAGAACTAATTTTTATAGATAGTTGAACCATATCAATCTCTCTTACAATTCATTTTGCATGTGCAGCATGTGTTGGTGTATGTATGTTTCCATGTGTGTGTGTTAGGGGTGAGTGCCTGAGTGTATAAATACAACTCGTACAAATCTTTACTGTAGCTCGGATTAGGAGATACAGATGTGTCTGGAATTTCTTATATACTATGGGAGTAAGATCCAGCAGAAGCCTCGTGATAGGAAGACAGAGGAATCTTGTGTGAAAATTCCTCCTCAGGGAGGAAGGAACCTGGCTTAGGGAACTCAGCATGGTAAGAAAGGCTTAGAGTGGTGGAGAGGACAAATCTGAGGACAACATGATGTTTTCTACTCAGGTTTTTCTCCTAGCCCAACGCTTAATGGGTTCTTTCCTGTCTCCTTTGGAAAGCACAGTGAGCTATTCTACCAGAAACTCTGTAAAACAATGTGGCTCAAGTGGCACTGCCCTGGTAACCCTCTAACAGAGGACTCCACAAAACACAGATGAGACAGAAGCTGGGATCTTGCCAAGTCCGATGCCTGATGGAAGAGCCATGGTGTAAGCAGATCAGAAATATTTATGAGCACATGTGAGCCCCTGTCTGGGGAGTCCCAGAAATTGCTGAGTTCACAAAGCAGAGAAATTTGAGTTACTACTGCTAATGGGACCACATCTGTACACATAGGCTGGTGAGGCCAAGAGGAATTCTGTTTTCACCTCTATTATTACACAGTGCATGGAATGGTAATTATCTGTTTACACATCTGCTCTGTTGCTATGAAATAAGACTCTACAGGCCAGGAACTGTATTTTACTCATCTTTGTTTTTCCAGAATATAGCCTTTGCCCCTGGCATATAGTAGGTGCTCATTAAGTGTTTCTTTCTTTCTTTCTTTTTTTTTTTTTTAAGATGAAAGAGTGATTTTTGTGTTGGTATGTGCTGATGATGATAGAAATAACTATTAAAAATAAAAAACTATTTGCTGAGGTTTTGACTCTGTTTTTCATCATTGCAGCATGTTCCTTCATAGGCTGTTTCTGTGAATATGAATACGGTCTCTGATAGAACTCCTGCCTGAGAGGAAAATGCTGAATTAGAATTTGGAGAGGGAACCTCTAAATATCCCATTAGATTAGAGCAGTCATGTTTTTATACAGAAGCTGGATAAAGGAGAAAAGGGAGTATTTCAGCTAGAGGCTTGGAAAGGCTGACAATGAGTATAGCACAATACAAGCCTCAGTTTATTGTGTCTGGATGAATGCATTGGCATTTCTAGACAGTAACCTATACATCTGCTTTCCCGGGAGGAGGGGATGAGCAAGGGAGCCAGAAAAGGAGGTGTTCAGGTTGTAAAAATAGAACTAGTGTGAGAGACTGAAGAAAACCATGCTAGCAATGACTGGGCTCAGTCACTTATGCAGCTCTGCCACATTCCTCAGAACAAACAGCTATTAAAATCTGAGCACACAAAGCCTGTAGCAGGCTTAGTAATGACAAGCACTGTCAGCACACTATAATTAACATGGGGTGGTATAATTTATAAGGAATGCACTATACAGTTTAATGCCAACACAGAGGGGGAATATCTGTTGTTAGCCCGCAGAATCAAAAGTAGCCTTTCCCTTGACGCCAGCATCTTTCTTTACAAATGCTCTTTCATTTATTATTTTTTTAACTCATAAAAGCCTTTGTTACACAGAGTTAGTTCTGTGCAAGGCAAGAGCGAGGCTTGTAGGTGACCCGTAACCTCCCCTCCCCCTCCCATATTAATCAAGAAGGAAAGTCTCAGCAGACTGTCTTTACTGTACATAATTAAGCAGTTCTGAATGCTCAGTGAAACTCAAATGGGATGGCACAGAGCCTGGTAATATGACAGTTAATGGGATGAGACTAGCACTTATTCTGCCTCTATAATAAGCAAAGGCTTTTTGCTTTCCAACTGAGGACAGGAAGAGAAGGAAGCAGTCACAAAAGATAACAACAGTGACAACATTGTGTGTTGGGCACCTCTCTCTACCTCTTATGATTGTTTCTAGAAAGAAAAACACACCCTAACTGGAGGAGATTACCTCTTAATTATCCTTGTTCAGTGGCTGTAAGAAGCAGTGGCTTTTACTTCGGCATAGCCATGGATTGGTTTGAGAAGCATTTTCAGCAAATAGCTCTAATGGGAAGGTTTATGTGTCTTTACTCTTCCTTCACCTCCTGCAAACTTTTAAGGTGGCTGAAATACTGCCTTCATCCTCCTTCCCCAGTGAGGAGGATATTTAATGAAATGATGCGTTATTTTGCTTTTAGAAGATGGTCAGCATAAGTATTTGTCATCAAGGACCATTTGCTGCATCTGTGGCTTTCTTCCACTGGTCTGCAAACACGAAAATAGCATCTCTTTCCTTCTCTTAAGAAAGAAACTGGGTAAAATTACCTTTGAGGCAAGGAAATGCAGTGATAGAAATTAACAATTATTTTTAGCCACATAACATTGGTATCACAAATTTAAAATGCTTGTTGGCTTTGTCCATTGAACAACTTGGAAAAAAAATTCTCTGTGCTGTATAAGCCGTGAGAATAACTGGCGTAATGCAGTCATTAAATAATCCTGCAGAGGAGAAAACATACCAAACATTCATCTGGGAGGCAACTGAGCAGCACCGTGAATCTGTACTCTTTGTGTTATGAGACATCCGTGGGAAGCAGAAACCTAAAGTGAAAGAAAAAAAAAAAAAGGCTCTATAATTCAAGAACAAGTCCCAGTGACTACTCAGAATCCCTTAGCATGTAATTGTCTTTAGAGAGGTACTGAAAAGCGAACTCTTATTATTATGGTTTCCAGGGAGGAAGGGAGGCGGTGGCCTGATAGACTTGGCTTTACAGAAAGCTGAGATTTGGAATTTGGGTTTCTATTTTAGGCTCTGCTTCTGACCTGTGCTTCCTTAGAAAGTGCTTTGATTTCCTCACGAATAAACCAGAAAAAGCTCTTTCTGTGCTGCCAGGCTTTCAAATGCAAGGGAGTCATCAGAGGCCTGATCAGCATCCAACATTCTATTTCGTTTGGGGATTGTGTTCTAAGATTAGAGATAGCACTTGGCTCCTGAGAATGTTTTCCCTGGGCTTAGCTGGGAATGCAGGTGTTTTGCTTGAGAAATTAGGGCTGGAAACAGTGAGAAACCCTCTGTTTTTGAAAGGTAACAATTTGGAGAACTGAAAACCTTCACTTCCTTTCCATAAGGATGAACAGAAGTCCTTTCCTTCACATCCATCATATTTTATTTCAGATTCAGAAACCTTTTAATTTCAGCAGAAATCTCAGCATATGTTATCTTGCTCCAAAACAGCAAACGATGGCTTAAAATATATTCATGCATTTGAAGTGCTCACTCTCAAAACAATATATATATATATATGTATATTTCTATTCATATGGCACATATTTCAGCAATTTTGTAGAGGTTTTTTTTTTTTTCTCTTTCTTCTTCCTCTTGCTTTAAACCATGTAAGCACCAAGCAAATATAAAGAGAATTCAAGAGCATTTTGTAATTCTTGAAAGGTTAATTGCACTATTTATAGACCAAACTGTAAAGCAAAAACCCTCAGCATGACCCTTCAGGGTCACCGTAGTAATAGCAACCTCAATGGAGCCCTGACCAGTCATGAATTACTGTCTGTGATACTGAGAATGCTGACAGTTCAATCACAGCACTGTTTCAATAGAGAACTCCATATATTTAAAGCGCTGATACTGTTTTCCCTCTAAATGACAGCCTTGACAGATGGGCCAAAAGCACCGCAGACGTTTGAACAAGGAAATAGAGAGGGAGCCTGCTGGAAGCTGGGCCTCATGCAGCCAGGCGAGAATGATGAATAGAGTGTGATTGTGTCTGACAGGTAGTAATATAACTATTCATTCACCACAGAACACCTGGAGCACACTATATTAAATGGTACAAGATGGAGAGATTCTGTGACAAGAATAGGAAGTGTGAATTCCGGGCTGAGTTTAGGTACAGCAATATAAAAGGTCAGGGGTCAAGCAATATAAACTGCCTCTGAGAAGGCTGTAATTAAATTATTTGCTTACTAAAGTGTTTCTAATGTTTTGCTAACATGTTGCCAGGATCATTACTTCAGCATGTCTGAACATTTCAAATAGAAGCAGCTTCCTCCTCTGTCTCTCTCTTTTCTCTCTCTCTCTCCCTGATAACTCTGGTTATTATTATTATTTTTTTATCACCTGAAGTCTCTTTCTCTCCTTCTGGCTCTGTTGCTACTGCTTCAAATAATAGTCCTGGAAAAATCAAGAGAGAGGTTGACTGGCCAGAGAGCTGTCATCCTAGCAAAAGGACCTCCTGTGACCCCAGTGTCACTCTGCTTGGATGAGGGTGGCATGGAAGTCAGTCATTGTCGGGTCATATGACTGGTGGCGTTCTTTCATGTGCGAAGCAGGAAAGAAAGCTGAAAGAACTGCGGGCCTCATGGAACTCACACACAAGGGTGTGTCTGCAAACGTTTGCCTTTTGCCTCTGAAGTCAGCAAAATCACTGAGATGCTGCTGACCAGCTAAAGAATTATTTTCAAAGCAAAGGGTGAGGTTAGGGCCAGGGATTTCAACAGAGTTGGACTATTTTTCAGACCATGTGACTGACCTCTTCTACAACCTTCCACTGCACACATGCTAAATATTGCTACACCTGCTTCAGTATTAAGTTTTAATTACCGTGTCTGATTGTCACATTCTGAAAGCTTTATTCCCAGGAAGTATCATGTCATGAGACTTGATTGAGCAGAGTCTTTCCAATTTGGCATTTTAACTTATGTGTGCGTGTGTTGTATATCACTTATATATACAGAAAAGACGTAAAATGTCAGTTAAGATAGCACTCCATTTCACAATGTGCATACACATGTATATGTGTGTATGTGTGGATGAGAGCACATACATTTATATTCTGCATTTTGAGTCTCCCTAATAAACAAGAAGCCGGTAGTGAACCCTAGTTTTGTTTTGTTTTTGTTTTTTTTTTCTAAGGTCCTTGTGAAAGGAAACACTTGGTGGTGGCTTTTACATGGGCAAATGTTCATCAACTGCCGCCTCAAATTAGTTTTGCTTGTCACTTTCTTTATTCACAGGATCCCATGACAGCCAAGGAAGGTTACAGTGCTGCCATTGCTGTGCGATTTGGAGGGTCCCTTTGGGAGCTGAGAGGCTGGTCACTTTTGTCTTTTCACATTCCATTTTCTCTTTTTGTCTTTGAGGCTGATCTGGCTGGTATGAAGATGGTTCTGACAGCAGGCTCACTGCCTACGTAAAAGTCCCATGTACCCAACCGCACAATTTCAGATTTGCCTTGCTTATGGAAAACACATTGTAAATAGGTGTAGTTCTCTTTTCCCAGCTTACTGCAGTGTGAGACCATGGGTTAACATTCACAAAAAGATTTTGCATGTGACCTCTCTGATTAGCTCTGGAAAACAAAATCCAATTAAAGCAGCATCCCCTCCCCCATATAAACCCTATCAATCTTCCTCCTTCCCTCCTTAGCACTCCTTCACACCCTTCGTTTCCTGCTGGTATTGCTCAGCTATTTTAAATATTGTTGGTTATTGATTGAATTACAGATATTTCTACATCTTTATCTGTATCTTCAAATCTTCATATATTTTATCTGGCTCATCCTATGAAAGAATATTTAATAGCTATTAGTTCTATTCTGGCCTCAAAAGCATGTGTTCTTGAGAATTGGGCAAACATGCAAAATCCTATGAACATACCAAATAAGAGTTCAGAATAAAACCTCGGCTTTTTTTCCAGTCTTGGTGAGATTTCTCCTCCATATTAGTCTTCTTTGTGGATATTGAGTGCAGATACTTTTTGTAGACATACAACCAAATGTTTCTCATTGCCTCTCCACCTTCTTTTTAAAATGAACTCACTTTACTTGTTGAATTGTGCACAGTCATTGTGTGGCCTTGTATCTAATGCATATCCTTTTTCCTTCCAGTTGAGAGCCTGCACAATACTTAGTGCTGCCAATAAGGGGAAAGTGACTGTTTTGCAAAATAAGCAAATTGGATTATCCAGTGTGTAAATAGGCACTCGGTCTTTTTTTCCCCATGTAAATCAGGAAAAGCAATTTGTTTTTGCAGGAAAAAACCCACACCACTGCTCGTGGCTCCCCCATCTTGGCTGGCACTGGGAGTTCATTATAGGTGAGGAAAAGGAATTTGTTAGCACTCATACAGCTGGAGACAGTAATTAACTAATTTGCTTCCATTTTTCTTCAGTTTAAACATAGGTATTATGAAAAATATTCTGTTGAGTAACTTGAAATCTTTTGATTCATATTAAAATAATAACATGAGCTAGGTTTTTAGATTCTTAAAGATCCATTAAAAAAACTATATGCAAATTTGCCCAATAATTTATAATGTGTGTGTAGTTAGAATCAGATTTGTGCATCACAAGGATGAATTAAACCTTGGTTTCTTTCAGGAAACAATGAGTCAGGGTTGCCATGGTGTAAATTGGGCATCAGTTGAAATGAAAAGCCGTATCACTTCATTTGTGCATTGAAGAAAATTGCTAATTTTTAAGAACTGTTTTCATCTTATGAGAGTAAATCAGAAATGTGGTTAAAATTAATATTAGCAATTTAATAGTCTTGGACACCCATACTGATTAGGGCTCCTTTAATGATTGCTGAGAAAGTGGAATTATAAAATAGTAGAGTTAAAAGGAATCTTAGCAGTCATTTTGACCTGTGAAGCAGCCAAACTCAGAATTATAGTTTACGATGCTGTGTAGTGATTGGACAAAAGAATTCAGGTTTGCTTCCTTTTAGTTTAGGGCCTACTCCACTCACTGTAGTGAGAAAGAGATGAGGCATAAAATAGCCACCTGTTGAAAGAAATGATATACAGAACTGCTGTTTATAAGGTTTAGGGTTTAGTTTAAAATGTATAATAAGCATACATAGGTATGATTCATGCTTATTCTCACCTGTTGTCTCTTTTAACAGTATCAAAGGTAGACGTTTTTTTCTTTCTATTCTTGCCTTCCATTAGCCTAGTTGAAAGTCCTGAACAACTAAACACTGGAAAATGAAAAATTTAAAAATGTTGAGTTCTATTAGGAGGAGGGTTGTAGTCTCTAAGCAGGTGGTCTTGAAGAAGGAGAAGGAAGAGGAGAAGGAGAAGGAGGAGGAGGAGAAAAAGGAGGAGGGGGAATAAAGAGAGTGAGTATTGGGGGCTGATATGCAGAAGATTAATCTTTGTATTCTTGTGTATCATACAAGGCTACCTTGGTTAGATTTTCTGATCTCCATTGCAGAGATTAATACAGATGCAACCCATGGCATCTGTAAAGTGATATTTGTAGATCTCCCTGAACTAGCAAGGGCAGCAATATTCTAGATGTGAATGTGATTATGAATGTTTCTTGGCCACCTTTATCATTGCTGATCCTCATGTTTGATGTCTCAAGCAGTATTTGTAATCACAGATTATGACTGGTGCACACATTTCTAAGAAAGTGGGTATTTGTGGATCTCCCTGAACCAGCAAGGGCAGCAAGTTCTCTGACACAAACCACAGTGTCCCCATGCAGAATAAAGTAAGGACTATTAAAATAAATAAACAAAAAACCAAACTGAGCAGACAGCCAATAAAAAGGCAAAAATCACATCTTGCCATAGTTTTAATTTATGGGGGCAAATTATAGGGGATAAACTAAAAATAAAAGACATTTAATGAAATATTTTGCATAATATTGTGTTTGAAAGTGCAAATGGCATGCTTGTAAGGGAGGACAGAGGGGGAAAAATAGTAAAAGAGCATTGTGCTAAAGCCTGCAGGTAAATATTAGGCTTTAAGATGAAAAGCTACATTTTGGAAAAGTGTTATTGATCGGAATTTTCTCTGCAAGTATCATTTTAGGACACATCTATAGGATTTATTCCATACAATAGAGGCTTGCAGTCACCGTGTCAGGATCCGCCTTGCTTGGGCATCAGACTTCAATTAGATAATGACCATGCCAGGGAGTGAATAGCCAGAGAGTCATTCATCTTCCTCTGTACATGACACAGTGTAACGGGTGTTTCTGATGATCTGTGCACATTGAATTAGGTCATTGCTGAGTTTGTCGGCCTTTGAGAGAGTCTGTGCATTTACATGTGATGATTTCACCCCCCTTTCCTTCCCTCTCCTTCCTCTCAAACAGCATCTATTGTTCCGGAGCCCATATTGTACTGGGATCTGAATTTATGTCCGTGGATTATAAGCAAGGGACACTACCACAGACCATAATCAGCTCATTAGCATTCTGCTCATGTGAGCCAGTGTGAGTACAATTTTCAATGGCCTAATGTGACAGGTAATCATAAATTAGTATTTGCTTTAAAACAACAGCAGAGTACACAGCCTGCATGCTTAAGGAGAATGACTCAGTAAGTAGTACAGCTCTGTAATGAAGTGGGAGCTCATTAAACAGATGCTATCTACTTCACTGAGCTGCAGAAGCAGCAAACAAACCAAATGGAAATGTTTCAACAGAACACTGCAGTCAACCAGGACAAGTTCAGGTTCATTAGCTGTGGCACAATCTACAGGAATTAGTCACAGTAATAATTAAATAGTTGCTTGCTAATTTATCATTTTACATTTGTTACTACATTTGCATAATGTGTCCCCCCATCTCTGGTTATATTAAAATGCCCTTATCTGTGTGTGAAAAATGAAAACCATGTTTTTTTTTTGTTTTTTTTTGTTTTTTTTTGTTTTTTATTAAAAAAGACTTATCAGAAGTGGCCTGTATTTGGCAGTTCATTGGTGATAACCTTGTTGTTTACTTCAAATATTTAAGCTGTGTCTCTATTATAATATTGGCATTGTGTCATTTTTAACAAGCAGTACTTAGGAGGCCATCCTGGGAGGAGATAAAGACCCAGACTTGTCCTCAAGCGACTAAGTGGCGAGCAGGGTAAAATAGGAACTTAGCAGCCGATATTGCTGAATTAACCTGCTGTTGGAAAGAACTTGGCATGCAACTCTGTAATTTCACTGTCCAAAAATAACAAAGCCATGGAGTGAGACTTAATGCAGAGCAGAGGTCAGGAATAGTTTTTCTGTAGATTCCCCGGGTTGTGTTGGGATGATCTGCTCTTCTTCAGAAACAAAGTCATGTGGTCTCCTTTTTGTGAAGCAGTTGCTTAAAGCCGATAAAATACCAAATTTCACCTTGGTTAGAGAAGGATTTAGAGGGAACTGCTAAACACCATGGTGATTAGCATTAAAATGTCTGTGAAGCCACAGGATTCAAGAGGTGGGGAGTGAGAAGGTTGTTGGGGGTAGACGTGAGGCTGGGAGAGCCAAATTAAAAGCAGAAGGAGAGAGACTGCTCCTTCTATCGTGGCCATGTTTGGGTTGGTTGGTGAGGCGGTGATAAATTATTCAGTGGAAACAACACAGAACAAGGACACATTTTTCAGAATTTTAATTAATTATCACTTATTGTTATTGATATGAATTCCCTTTATGATGTAAAATAAACCTCTGAATGCTTTTTTTGTGTTCTCATTCTTTTCTTTCTCAGGGAACTTCGGTTTTAGCAGCAGCCTAGGAAGTGTGTCTGGGGAAGTAAGGGTTATCTTGAAAAGCTTTGGCTCTATGGGCTCTGAGAGATAGAAACCTAGAGGGAGGCAAACACTGAAGACAAATTTTTCATATTTGCTTACGTTTGGTCAAAGTTGGAATTCAGCCAGGGGTAGTACTCCTTTCTCCCCTCTTGATCTTGCTTGTGTGCCTTTGTAAACCTAACGTTTCTAGCAGTGCAAACCAATGAGGTATTCTAATGTTCTTAAATCTTTATTGAGTGTATGTGGGTAAAACCTACCTCCTTAGAGTGCGCTGTGCGAGAAGGTGAAGACATTCAGAAAACATTAGTGGCCAATTAAAAATGAAGATGTATAAACCGAGGGGAGACGTGAAGCACATTATGTTTATGACAGAACAAACAGGCAATGCAAGCTGCCATTTAGTGTGTCGGCAAGGGCCATTAGAGCTTTCTCAGGAAATCAAAATGTACGCCTTGTTATAAAGAGTTTTAGAATATGCATATTGCCTCTGTTTTGTCACTAAATTTAGGGTAGTAGAATATTAATTTTTAAAAATGTTAAATAATTCACTGCAGCGGTCATTCACATTTTATCTGTTTCAACAGCATCTTTTCCTTTCAGTAGTTGTTTCTCCCTTATCCAGGGAGACTAGAAACCACGTGGCCCCCATCCCATGCCCCAGGAATGGGCATGGTACCCGGCCTGGCTATCATAGTACACCATTCCCCTGGCCACAGTGATTGAGTCAGGTATGGATATGTGACCCACGAGGCCCATTAGAACCTTTCCTGAGAGGGTTACTGGAGCTTTTGAAAGAGCGCTCCATATCATTGAGGACTGCTAGCTCTAGTGCTCTGAGCTGCCATGGGCTATCTTTGACCCCAGGTCGAAAGAACTTGTCTAAAAACAAATTCGATGCAGAGAAAAACTGAAAAGAGAGACAGAGAAATAAGAGTGAGCCAATATTTTCCCTCCTTGCTTAAGCCATTTTGTGACTATTTTCTAGTACTTTTAACTTGAAGACATACCTTTATTTTATGGTGGAAACTGAGGCCCAGTGGTGAAATGCATAGTCTGTTCACTTGTAGCCCAGTTTCCTTTTCTTTTGTACATAAATGAACATATTTTAGATTAGTTCTGTGATCTGATGAGTCCTTAGAAGTAGTGATTGCTTATAATATTAAATAATAATATTTAGTATTATAGTAACAATAAAAAATATCTATAAGACTAAACAAGATGTAGTGATTGAAGAAACATATTCTTGGGTTCATTGTGAGAAAACCAAATCTTCACTGTTCTCAATTTTAACCCATCTTTAACCACCTCCAAATTGGCTTCTGTCCCTTTCTTACCATCTTTATCTACTTAATCTCTCAATCTGTTGAACTTGGGTCAAAACTATCTTTCTCATGCCAACTTTCCCAACTCCACAGACTTGGGGAAACCAATCCATATCATCTTAGGGTTCATCATTTTTTTCTGTGCTCTTCTCACACTTGTTGCTTTGCATTTTTTCCCATGTTTATCTGATTAATGTTAGATAAACATTATCTCTACCACTATGTGTATGTATTGTGTATGTGTGTGTATATCTATATCTGTATCTATCATTATTGACTGAGTATCCTATTCATATAGCATTTCTTGGTTAAATTCAGGAAACTATGTTGTTAAACTATGATGTTTCCTTGAATTTTACATCTTTTTAAAGTGATTCAAGTTTAGTTAATAACTATATTGTGATAATGTTAGTTTTATAAATGCCCAAGTGTAGTTAATATGCAGCTAGAGAGCTCCTGACTGGGCATTGACAGTGATATTTCACTAATAATAGTTGCCGTGAGATGGATCAAGTATATTTCAGAAGCAAGAAAGCTTGAAGAATGCTATTAACTCAGTCTTGGCCTGAGCATTCTAGGAAATAGATTTGGCATTGATCTGAGTGTTTCATCAGTAATTTCTTCAAAAGGCAAGTTCAAATAATTCACCTTTGCTTCCTAAGAAAATATGATTTTTTTTTTTTAGAGAAATATGTGACACTTTATTACCTATTTTTAATTTTTTTTGTGAGTATATAGGTATATATTACATATCATTACTTAAATTTGAGCTAAAGAATACCTTATTTTGACTCTTTGGTTCAAAGAACAAGGAAGGGGTTTGGAAGACCTTAAGTGTGTTTTCAACTTAGGCTTAGTTCCAGTAATGCTATAATTTTCAGTTTCCCATTCATAAAATTTGACTTAATATTATCTTTCCATAACTTCATGGTTGTTAGGAAAATAAATTGGCCTTTGACAATAATTTTAACTTCAAATTAAAGATAATCAATGACTACAGAATCTTTTATTCTTCTTCTTGTGTCCATCTCTGCCACCAAAGGGGAACTAGGCTCCAGGAGAATACAAGTAATAGTTCTAACTAGATTCTAAGACTGGCACTGGGGGAATAAAATTCCTCCTCTACCTTACTTGGAAACATTGCTCCTGAGGACCACTCCAGTGACTTTCAATAATGAATCAACATGTTAATTAAGTCCCTTATCTTTCCCCAGTCTCTTCAATCAGAAGTGGGGATAGGACCATATCAAGGGGAATTTCAGTGCAGGATGCATTGTGATGGGAGTAGCGAGTTAGCATTTGAAAAATAGATAATTAAATTGAATGATAATTAATTGACTATGAAGCACGGCATTGCTTTTACTGGATAGACTCAGACTTTAGTTTATCCTAAAGGTCACCCAGTCACTGCCAAGTTTATTTAGTGTGAATTTAGGGCTTATTTGAAAGCCCGAGATTGCACTAGATCAAAAGTTACAATTAATATCTTGAATAGTTGTATATGACTATAAGGATGGAAATACTTTCATCTTTGTCTAGTTTTATGTTTTCTTTGTGAATCATCCACAAAACGCTTTTTCCTGATAGAAATAGCATTTATTGGTTTCATAAATGGTATATAATGTGGTGATAACTACCACTTTTTGACAGATTTCAACTTTCTAAAATAGCTAACATTTAATCTATAGACTGTGAATTCAGTCACGTTGCCAAATATAGATCAGAATAAAGGCAGAGCATCTTTAACTGGTCAGTTAGCAGTACTGAACCAAGATCACTATTTAATCTTCCTTCATTGGGGGAAAAAAATGTTCTCATTGCAGAATTTGCATACCTGCTTTATAAACTTGTCTATACCAGGAATTTTGGAAGAAGACAACTACACGTGACATCATTAAACATATAGAGTAACTGTTCAAGTATTTTACAGGCCTGAAGCTATTACTTTTATGACAGAAACTCATGAAAGAAAGTGTCTGCACATACAGTGTATTGGTTCATGTCTTATAGTGTATTTCAAACATGAACAAAGCCATATACAAGATAGGCCATTATTGACTACAGTTTCTTGTCCACAATCTATAATATTTTCCTGATGCTGCAACATAGCAATCACAAGTGATATTTACCTATGACTTGCCTAATACTGAGTATATTGTTTTATAAGTGCAAAATTTGCTTAGTAATGAAGTGATATACTTTTTTCTTGTATGTATTGAACTGGTTTAGTACCTTGAAATGTTTGCAGCGATGATTACTTGAAGGTGATGGATTTTATATTAATCAGATATGATGCCTAGGCAAGCAGTTTGAATTCCTTATTCTCTAAATGACATTCATTAGGATTATAGATTTGCTTCAATTGATAATTTTACTTTGAGACCATGTCAAAAAATACCTATGACAACCAATTCCTTTTGCTGCCCTACAGTGATTTATTAGAATAGAATGATAACCAATAACAACTCTGAAAACATCTCAGATAATTCTGTTTATTAAAGTCAGATGCTTGTCCTTTCCTAAAAACTTATCTCACCTGTTCAAGGTTGGCATTTCACTCCATTAGAATTGGGTATATATGTTATGAACATTGGAGACTGAATTATTGTGCTAACCAGGAACATAGAACTTCTTTGCTTTGATACCATATTACTGTTCTCTCTGTTTACTTTTGGAGGGTGACTTATATGTGAATACATTCCAGGGTAAAATCAATGTCTCCATTTTTTTCAGTCTATACTTTAGTATTGGCCAAGTGTTGTAATATCAGTCCTTGTTCCTAAAAAAAAAAAAAGTCACGAATTACCTGATGTCCTAAGAAAGCAGATGGAGCTTTTGGTCTTAGGATGTCATCTGAAAGACCCTGTCCAATCAATTCTGTGCTACCCAATTTGCCTGCCTTCAAAGGGTGAAGGACAGAGTTGAAACATTTGAGATTGGAATCTCTGGTTCCAAGGAAACTTGAGTATTTTGACCCTGAGGTCTCTACTACTAAGCCAATCCTCTAGCTTCTGACAGTTCATATTTGTTGAATTCCATAACCTTGATCCTGGTCCTGTTTCCCTGTGAAATGTGTCATCATTTTTGTTTGCTCCTGAAATGCACAGCACATGTGCATACTGCTTCTCAGTAGCAGCCAAGCCACATAAATTCTGAAACTTATGTGACTGAAATGGCATCCACAAGGAGTTGAAAGTGTGTATATTAATAGCTTTCATATGGGCAAGTCTATGTAAATTCACACTATCAGCCAATGGAGCAGCAGCAGTTCTTGGTGATTTCTGTATCTGTATTCCTGAAGACAACAGATGAGCTTTTCCAGTACCCTAGTCTCTTAGTTCCATAACGTGCTCTCCTCTAATTATCTTGACTACCCACTATGGTATGAATGTATGCGTACGTGTCCCTCCAAAATTCATATGTTGAAACTTAGTCCGCAATGCAGCAGTTACTAGAAGGTGGGATTTAGGAAGTGATTAGGGTATTAGGGTTCTATGCTTGTGAATGGGTGAATGGGATTAATGCCTCATAAAAGAGGCTTCACACAACAGTTGCCCTTTTTGTTCTTCCGCCTTCCACTATATGAGGATGGCAGTGTTTATCCCCTCCAGAGGACACAGAGACAAGTTGCCATCTTGGAAGGAGAGAAACTGGGTCCTGACCAGACACTGAACCTACTGGTGCCTTGATCTTGGACTTCTAGCTTCTAGACTGTGAGAAATAAATTTCTGTTCTTTGTAAATTACCCAGTATGAGGTATTTTGTTACAGCAGCATAAACTAAGACATTACCATAATTCAATCCAATGAGGACACCTGAGAACTTGTCATTATCAATATTTAAAACGTTTCCAACTCAATTTGAAGTATGTTCCTCCCCAACTATGATCTACAATGTTTAATATCACTCCTTCTAGTACTATGACTCTGAATAATATATCCAGCCTCTCCAGGATCTATATTATCCACTGTTCCTACTTATCCCTCACTTTCCCTTTTATGTCCTAATTTACTTCTTCACTCAATTTAGGTTCTATGGTCCACCCTTATAATCACTCCTTTGCATACATACTCAACTCCCTACACCTTATTTTCACACTAGCAAGGCCCCATCCTGGTTAAATACAACTCTGACTAATCCAAGCCTGTGCCTGTCAGCTAAACATGGCTGGAACAAAATGGTAACTGTGCATACTATTGTCAGTTTACATTTACGCCATCTACCCCAGGTTGGCTCTGAGTGCTACTTGGCAATTCTATAACATTTCATTCTCCCACTTTTTGGATGGCTGTTTTATATCTTCCTTCTATTCCTCAAAGGTCCAGTTCCGCCTTCCCCATTATCACTTTCAGCTGTTAAGCATGTTTTCAATTTATTTGAGAAAACAGAAGCAGAGAATTTCTAAGAGCTGTGATTACTCTGTCATCCCACCTACCAGGATCTGTGCCCATATACTCTTCCTTCCACACTATTTTGGGTGAATTGTCCATACACTCCTAGTCCTTCCATTTGTGAACTAGATCCCATTTCTTATCCTTCATCATTTCAGGATTCTCTCTTTCTCTTGAATCATAATTTCTCCCCTTTCTACTGGATAATTTCCATCAGCACATACATATTTTGTAAATTTTCTCTTCTTAAAAATCTCTCTGTCTCAATACCATATCCCCTTGAGGTTTTTCCCACTTCTTTGCTTCCTTTGTAGCAAAAAATTCCTGAAAAGCTTTGTCTGTATTCACTGTTTCTCTCAAAACCATAGGATCAGGGCTTTCCCCCCACCACACCCCCAAACTCCACTGAGAGTCACTGATGACAATTTCCACTTTGCTAAATGTACTGGAATATTTCAGTCTTCATCATACTTAACCAACTATCAGTGTCTGATATGACTTGTTACTCCCACCCCTTTGAGCTATTTTTTTTCACTTAGCTTCTAGCATAGCACATTCTACCCAGTTTCTTCTCAATTTGCTGGTCTCTTCTCTCATAGTTCTTTTTCATCTCTATGAACATCATATAATAATGTGCCTCGGAAAATCATTTGAATCCCTTCTCTTCTGTCAACAGTTTCTTCTTTGGTACTTTGGTCTTATTTAGTTAGTTTTTAAAATTGCTACACTTACCATTGCTAAATTTTTTCATAGAGTTTTAGATTTACAGAATGATTGAGCAGATCATACATAGAATTCTATATACCTAACCCCAACCTCCTTACCCCCATATAGTTTCTCTCGTTATTAATATCTTGCATTAGTATTATGTTTGTTATAATTAACAAGCCAATACATTATAATTCACTATGGGCCATAGTTTTCATTAAGATTCACTCTTTGTGTCATATAGTTTTATGGGTTTTGACAAATGCATGTCATGGATCTACCATTAAAGTTTCATATAGAATAGTTCCACTGCCTTAAAAATCCCCTTGCTCTACCTATTAATGCTTCCCTCCCCACAAGTTCCTGGCAATCACTGATCTCTTTACTGCCTCCAGAGTTTTGCATTTTCAAGGATGTCATACAACTAGAATCACAGAACCTTTTCAGATTGACTTTTTTCACTTACTAATGTACGTTTAAGTTCCTCCATGTCTTTCCATGGCTTAATAGGTTGTTTCTTTTAAATGCTGAATAATATTTCATAGTGTAGATATACCACTATTTATCCTTTCACCTATTGAAAGACATCTTGGTTACTTTCAGTTTATGATGATTATGAATAAAGCTGCTATGAAGAATTGCATGCAAATTTTTGGGTAGACGTGTTTTCAATTCAATTAGGCAAAAAATTAGGAGCATGACTGGTGGATTACATAAGACAGTTTTTAGCTTTGTAAAAAACTACCAAACTCTAATCCAAACTATAAAATGTTGCATTTGTACCAGCAATAAAGTAAGTACCCGTATTGCTTTATATTCTTGCCAGCATTTTGTATTAACAGTTTTATGGATTTTAACCATTCAATAATTGTATAAGTGGTATCTCCTTATTGTGTTAATTTGCAGCTATCTAATAACATTTGGTGTTGAGCATGTTGTCATATGCTTATTTGTTGTATGTTTATCATTGGTGTGGTATGTGCTCAGCTCTTTCACCCATTTTATAATTGGGCTATTTGCTTTCTTATTGTTGAATTTTAAGAGTTTTTTGGATATTTTGTTCACAAGTCCTTTATGAGATATGTGGTTTACAAGTATTTTTTTTTCCCAATCAGTGGCCTGTCCCTTTATTCTCTTGACAGTGCAGAAGTTTTAGTGCAACCTATTAATTTTTCCTGTCATGAATTATACTTCTGGTATTATATCCCCATACTCATCACCAACGCCCCTCCTCACTCCAAGATGGAGCACATAGCTTAGGGTTCTGGGGATTGCCCAACTCAATCCACTATCCTGGACACCTGAGCAGTTCTCCAAAGGGGTTCGAGGTTGGGCCTAAACTCCTGGCTACTATTACCTCAGCTGGCATCTACCTGAGAATGCCATCTGTGGGTCTGAAGACTGGGCTGCCCAGCTCATCACAGCCACTGTCAATAGCAATACACACTTCTTGGGACCCAGAGAGTTATCTCACCACTGTTACTGCCTTTACCCACACCATGCTGACCTGAGAACCTGCCCACCTGCCCAGTCCACTACTGGCATCCAAATAAGACACCAGGATGCCCAATAATCAGGCTGCTGGTATCCACCAACATCAGTGCCAGTGTAAACCACCATGGGTCACAAGGATAGACATGCTCAGCTGCCACTGCTCCACTGGGGCCTGAAGACTGGCCTACCTGGCATCTTAGTACCCAACGAAACTTTACCACAGCCTCCACTTTAAGTATACCCTCAAAAAGGAAATTATAGATACCCCTAATGCTGTTTACTGCCAAAGAAATCATACAGAAAAAATACTACTGAATGCACCTAGAATCAAAGCCAAAGTGCCCTATCTAACGAACACAATAAATACACCTTCAAGAAAAAGTCCTCTCCTATGAAGGTAAAAATGAAAAACTAGAAAGAGGTGACTGGTATAACAGATGTGCAGATATCAACATAAAGACACGGGAAACAGAAAAGCACAGAAATATTTCACCTCCAAAGAAACACGATAACTCTCCTGCAATATATCTTAATCAAAAGGAAAATTTTTAAATCCCAGAAAAAGAAATCAAAATATTGATTTTTAAAGGAGCTCAGTGAGATACAAGTGAGTTCTGTAAGATAATACAAAGAAATCTATAAAACAGTTCAGGATTTGAATGAAAAATTTACCAAAGAGATAGCTATTTTGAAAAAGAATCAAATAGAAATTCTGGAACAAAAAATATTTTGGAGGAAATACAAATATATATAGACATACATATACACATATATACATACATGTATATATGTGTATATACATATAGGTACAAATATATATAGACATACATATACACATATATACATACATGTATATANATATAGGTACAAATATATATAGACATACATATACACATATATACATATCTAAATATATAAGTATACACATATATACGTATATATACATATATGTATATATATTTGCCTGAGATTAGGTAATTTTTATATATATACATGTATATATACATATATGTATATATACACTATATATGTATATATATAAGCTTCAACAATAGATTAGATCAAGCAGAAGAGAAAAAAAACCTTAGAACTTGAAGACAAATCTTTTGAAATAATCCAGCCAAGAAAAGTAAAGAATGAACAAAGCCTTTGTGACATTTGGGACAACATAAAATGACTGAATATTTAAATTTTTTGTATCACTGAGGACATAGAGAAAACGAACTTATTTAAAAAATAATAAAGACTTTCCAAGGCTCACTAGAGAAGTAGACATTCAGATACAGAAGGCTCAGTGTTCCCCAGGTAGATACAATGCAAAAAGTTTTTTCTAGGGTACATTATGGTCAGACTGTCTGATATGGTTTTGCTGTGTTCCTACCCAAATCTCATCTTGAAATCTCATCTTTCCATAATCACCACATATCATGGGAAGGACCCAGTGGAAGATAATTGAATCATGGGAGGAGTGACATACATGCTGTTCTCATGATAGTGAGTTTTCATGAGATCTGATGGCTTTATAAGCGGTTTTTCCCTTTTTTCTCAGAACTTCCCTCTCTCCCACCACCTTGTGAAAAAGGACATGTTTGTTTCCCTTTCCACCATGACTGTAAGTTTCCTGAGGCCTCCCCAGCCCTGGAGAATTGTGAGTCAATTAAACCTCTTTCCTTTATAAATTACCAAGTCTTGGATAGTTCTTTATAGCAGCGTAAGAATGAATTAATACAGTAAATTAGTACCACAGAGAGTGTGGTGCTGCTATAAAGATACCCCAAAATGTGGAAGCAACTTTGGAACTTGGTGACAGGGAAAGGTTGGAACAGTTTGGAGGGCTTAGGAGAATACAGGAAGATGTGGGGAAGTTTGAAACTTCCTAGAGACCTGCTGAATGGTTTTGACCAAAATACTGACAGTGATACAGATAATGAAGTCCAGGCTGAGGTGGTCTCAGATGGAGAAAAGGAACTTCTTGAGAACTGTAGCAAAGAGACTGGCAGCATTTTGTTCCTACCCTAGAAATCTGTGGAACTTTGAACTTGAGAGAGATGATTTAGGGTATCTGGCAGAAGAAATGTCTAAATGGCAGTGTTCAAGAAGTGACAGAATAAAAGTTTGGAAAATCTGCAGCCTGCTGATACATTTAGAAAAGAAAAACTCATATTCTGGGTAGAAATTCAAGCCAGCTGCAGCAATTTGCAAAAGTAATGAGGAGCCAAATGCTAATCACCAAGACAATGTGGAAAACTCCTCTAAGGCATGTCAGAGACCTTCATGGCAGCCCCTGCCACCACCAGCCTGGAGGCCTAGGAGGCAAATATGGTTTTGTGGGCTGGGTCCAGGGCACCCCTTGCTGTGTGTAGCCTCCAGACTTGGTGTCCTGCATCCCAGCTGCTCCATCCATTGCCGAAAGGGGCCAAGGTACAGCTCAGGTCATTGCTTCAGAGGGTGAAAGCCCTAAGCCTTGGCAGCTTCCACATGGTATTGGGCCTGCAGGTATGTGGAAGACAAGAATTGAGGTTTGGGAACCTCCACCTAGGTTTCAGAGGATGTATGGAAATACCTGGATGTCCAGGAAGAATTTTCGGCAAGGGCAGAGACCTCATGAAGAACCTCTGCTAGGGCAGTATAGAAAGAAATGTGGGAGGTTGGAGCCTCCACATAGAGTCCCCACTGGAGAACTACCTACAGAAGCTGCGAGAAGAGGGCTGCTGTCCCCCAGACACCAGAATGGTAGATCTAACAACAGCTTGTACAGTTTGCCCTAGAAAAGCCACAGACACTCAACACCAGCCTGTGAAAGCAGCTGGGAGGAGTACGGTACTATGTGAAGCCATAGGAGTACAGCTTCACAAGACCATGGGGCCCACCTGTTGCATCAGTGTGACCTGGATGTGAGACATGGAGTCAAAGGAGATAATTTTGGAACTTTAATGTTTAATGACTGCACCGTTGAATTTTAGACATGCATGGGCCCTGTAACACCTTTGTTTTGGCCAATTTCTTCCATTTGGAATGGGTGTATTTACCCAATGTCTGTACCCTCATTCCTAAATAAGGAAGTAACTAACTTGCTTTTGATTTTGCAGGCTAATAGGTGGAAGGGATTTGCCTATTCTCAGATGAAATTTTGGGCTCAGACTTTTGGGTTAATGCTGGAATGAACTAAGACTTTGGGCGACTGTTGGGAAGGCATGCTTGTGTTTTGAAATGTGAGGACATGAGATTTGGGAGGGGCCAGAGGTGGAATGATATGGTTTGGCTGTGTCCCCACCCAAATCTCATCTTGAATTTTAGTTTCCATAACCTCTACACTGTCAGCATTAGGGACCCAGTAGGAAGTAATTGAATTATGGGGGCAGTTATCCCCATGCTGTTCTTGTGATAGTGCATGAGTTCTCACAATATCTGATGGTTTTATAGAGTCCTTCTCCCCCTTTGCTTGGCACTTCTCTCTCTCCTGTCGCCTTGTGAATAAGGATATGTGTTCTTCCCCTTATGCTATGATTGTAGGTTTCCTGAGGCTTCCTCAGCCCTGGAGAACTGTAAATCAATTAAATTTCTTTCCTTTATAAATTACCCAATCTCAGGCAGTTCTTTACAGTAACATGAGAAAGCACTAATACACTGTCTAAAGTCAAAGATAAAGAATGAATCATAAAAAGAGCAAGAGAAAAGCATCTAGTCACCTAAAAGGAAACACCTTCAGAATAACAGTGGATTTCTCAGTGGAACCTAATAAGCCAGAAGAGGATGGGGTAACATATTCAAAGTGCTGAAAGAGCAAACCCAAGAATACTATATCTAACAAGATTACTTCTATAATTAGGAGTGATAAAGTCTTTCTTAAACAAGTAAATATCAAAGCAATCTATTACTGCTAGACCAGTGCTACAAGAAATGCTCAAGGGAGTCATAAACCTGGAAGCAAAAGGACAATATTTACCGTCGTGCAAACACATGAACGTATAAAACTCATTGGTAAAGCAATCACACAAAGGAAGAAGAGAATGGACTCAAATGGTACCACTACTGAAATCTACAAAACCACAGTGACAGACAAAAAGAGAAGAAAAAAGAAACAAGTAATATCTAAAGCAACCAGAAAACAATGAACAATATGACAGAAACAAAGCCTCATGTATCAATAACCTTGAACCTCAGTTAAAAAGACATAGCATGGCTGAATGGATAGAAAAATAGAATCCAACTATAAGATGCTTATATGAAACTTATCTTACCAGACATATGTGACAGAAAAGAGATGGAGAGCTATTCCATAAAAACAGAAACCCAAAGCGCATGGGAGCAGTTATACTTGTATCAGATAAAAACACCTCAAAGCAAGAACAATAAAAAAAGAGAAAGAATGGGGATATACCCAAAGGATTATAAGTCATGCTGCTATAAGGACACGTGCACACGTGTGTTTATTGCGGCACTATTCACAATAGCAAAGTCTTGGAATCAACCCAAATGTCCATCAGTGACAGACTGGATTAAGAAAATGTGGCACATATACACCATGGAATACTGTGCAGCCATAAAAAAGGATGAGTTCGTATCCTTTGTGGGGACATGGATGCAGCTATAAACCATCATTCTCAGCAAACTGTCGCAAGAACAGAAAACCAAACACCGCATGTTCTCACTCATAGGTGGGAATTGAACGATGAGATCACTTGGACACAGGAAGGGGAGCATCACACCGGGTCCTATTGTGGGGAGGGGGTAGGGGGGAGGGATAGCATTAGGAGATATACCTAATGTAAATGATGAGTTAATGGGTGCAGCATACCAACAAGGCACATGTATACATATGTAACAAACCTGGACGTTGTGCACCTGTACCCTAGAACTTAAAGTATAATTTAAAAAAAAAAAAGAGAAAGAAGGTCATTATATAATGATAAAGGGATCAATCCAGCGGAAAGATATAACATTTCTAAATTTATATGCACTCAACACTGAAGCACAAATATTCATAAAGCAAATATTATTTGATCTAAAGAGAGAGACTGCAATAAAATAGTAGTGGGGGACTTCAACACCCCACTGTCAGCATTAGGCACATTATCTAGGCAGAAAATCAACACTACCACCACCACATTGGATTTAAACTTAACTTGATACCAAATGGACCTAACATATTTACAGAAAATTCCATCCAACAACTGCAGAATTACATTTTTTTACATTAGCACATGGAACATTCTTCAGGATAGATCATATGTTAACCACAAAACAAGTCTCAACAAAGTTTAAACTATTGAAATCATATTAAGTGTCTTCTCAGACCACAGTGGAATAAACTGGAAACCAATACCAAGAGGAACTTTGAAAACTATATAAATACATGGAAATTAACCAACATATTCCTGAATAACCATTAGGTCAATGAAGAAATTAAGAGGGAAATCAAAACATTTTGTGAAACAAATGAATATGGAAACACAACATATCAAAACCTCTGGGATACAACAAAAGTAGTGTTAAGAGGGAAGTTTATAGCAATAAGTGCCTACATTAAAAGACAGATTACAAATTAACAACCTAGCAATGCACCTCAAGGAACTGGAAAAGTAAGAACAAACCAAGCTCAAAATTTGCAGAAGGAGGGAAATAATAAAGATCAGAACAGAACTAAACAAAACAGATGAAAAATAATACAAAAGATCAATGAAACTGAGAGTTGGTAATTTGAAGAGATAAACAAAATTGACAAGCTGCTATGTAGACTAAGCAAGGAGAGAAGTGAGGAGACCCAAATAAAATCAGAGATGAAAAAGAAGATATTACAAGTGACACCACAGAATACAAAAGATTATCAGAGACTATTATGAACAACAACACCCTGATAAACTGGAAAACACAGGAGGAAATAAGTAAATGCCTGGAAACATACCACTTACCAAGATTGAATCAGGAAGAAATAGAAAATTTGTACAGAGAAATAATGAGTAGTGAAATTGAATCAGTAATAAAATGACTCCCAACAGAGAAAAGTCCAGGACAGGATAAATTCACACCTAAATGTACTATCTATCAAATGTACAAAGAGCTAATACAAATCCTTCTGAAAGTATCCCAAAAAATTCAAGAGAAGGGAACTCTCCCTAACTCATTCAACAAGGCTAGCATCACTCTGATACCAAAACCAGACTAGGACACAACAACAACAGAAAAACTGCAGTTCATATCCCTGATAAATATCACACAAAAATTGTCAACAGAATACAAGCAAACTGAGTCTAACAGTACATCAAAAAGGTAATATACCACAATCAAGTGACCTTAATACTGGGAATTCAAGGATGGTTCAACATACACAAATCAGTAAATGTGATACATCACATCAACAGCATATATGACAAACTCACAGCTAATATCATACTAAATGGTAAAAAATTGAAAGCCTTTCCTCTAAGAACTGGAACAAGATAAGGATGACCACTTTCTCCACTCCAAAATCTGTATTAGTCAGGGTTTTCTAGAGGAACAGGACTATTAGGGTAGATGTATATATGAAGGGGAGTTTATTAGCAGCATTGACTCACCTGATCACAAGGTGAGGTCCCACAATAGGCCATCTTCAAGCTGAGGAGCAAGGAAGTCAGTCCAAGTCCCCAAATTTCAAAAGTAGGGAAGACGACACTACAAACTTCAGTTTGTGGCCAAAGCCCAAAGTGCCTCTGGCAAATCACTGGTGTAAGTCCAAGAGTCCAAAAGTTGAAGAACTTGGAGTCTAATGTTTGAGAGCAGGAAGCATGTAGCATGGAAAGAAAGATGGAATATGGAAAACTCAGCAAGTCTGCCCTTTCAGTCTTCTTCTGCATGCTTTATTATAGCAGCTCTGGCAGCTGATTAGATGATGCCGACCGGGACTGAGGGAGGGTCTGCCTTTTCTAGTTCACTGACAAGAGAAAGTAAAGGCCTCTAAATAGAAAAAGAGAAAGTCAAATTGTTCCTCTTTGCTTATGATATGATCTTATATCTGATAAACCTTAAAGACTTCACCAAAAAACTCTTAGATTTGATAAATGAATTCAGTAAAGTTGCAGGATAGAAAATCAAGTATAAAAATTAGTAGAATTTTTTACACCAATAATAACCTAGCAGAAAAATCAAGAATGCAGTCCCATTTATAATAGTTACAGAAAAAAATAAAAATATCTTTGAATAAATTTAACCAAGGAGGTGAAAGTTCTCTACAAGGAAAATTACAAAACACTGATAAAAGAAATTGAAGATGACATAAATAGATGGAAAAACATTCCATGCTCATGGATCGGAAGAATTAACATCATTAAAATGACCATATTGTACAAAGCAATCTATAGATTCAAACAATCTCTATCAAAATATCAATATCATTCTTCACAGAATTATTAAAAAATTCTAAAATTCATATGAAACAAAAAAGCTCAAAAAGCCAAAGCAATGCTAAGCGAAAAGAACAAAGCTGGAAGCATCACATTACCTGATTTTAAAATATATTACAAGGCTGTAGTAACCAAAACAGCAAGATATTAATATAAAAAAAATCACATAGACTAATGGAACATAATAGAGAATCCAGAAATAAAGTCATGTATTTATAACAACTGATCTTTGTCAAAACCAATGAGAACTTATGTTAAGGAAAAACACCCTCTTCCATAGACAGTGCTGGGAAAACTGGATAGCCACATGCAGAAGAATGAAACTGGATTTCTGTCTCTCACCATATACAAAACTCTACTCAAACTGGGTTGAAGAACTTAATCATAAGACCCAAAACTATAATATTAAAAGAAATCCTAGGGAAAACTCTCCTGGATATCAGTCTAGGCAAAGAACTTATGACTAAGACCTCAAAAGCAAAGGCAGCAAAAAGGAAAAATAGACAATTAGAACTTACTTAAACTAAAGAGCTTCTCCAGAGCAAAATAAGCAACAGAGTGAAGAGACAACCTGTTGAATGGGAGAAAATATTTGCAAACTATTCATCTAATAGGAGACTCATATCTAGGATATGAGTCAACTCAACAAGTAAGAAAACAACAAGAAAACAAATAATCACATTAAACAGTAGGCAAAGAACACAAATAAACAATTCTCAAAAGATAACAGACAAATGGCCAAAAGGTATTTGAGAAATGCTCAACATCACTAATCGTCACGGACATTCAAATCAAAACCATAATGAGATATCATCTTGCCCCTTTCAGAATGGCTGTTATTAAAAAGACTAAAAAAAAAAAAAAAAAGGTAGATCTTGGTGACGATATGGAAAAAAGGGAACTCTTATAACTGTTGTCAGAATGTAAGCTAGTGTACTCACCATGGAAAATAGTATGACCATTTCTCATAAAAACAAAAATGAAAACCAAAACAAACTACAGTTCAATCCATTAATTCCACTACTAAGTATCTACACCAAAGAATAGAAATCAGCATATCAAAAGGATACCTGCACTCGCATGTTTATTGTAGCAATATTAATAAGAGCAAAGATATGAAACCAGCCTAAGTGTTCATCAATGGACGAACTGATCAAGAAAACGTAGTGTGTATCTGTATCAGGATATAAAAAATGAAATCCTGTCATTTGCAGCAAGATAGAAGGAAGTTGAGGTCAGCATTACATGTTCTGACTTATATGTTGGAGCTAAAATTTTGATCACATGGGTAGAGTGTGGAAAGATACGTTACAGAGACTGAACAGGGTGAGTAGGGGGCAGGAGAAGGATGAAGATGAGTGGGTTAAAGGGTATAAACATGGCTGGGTGCGGTGGCTCAAGCCTGTAATCCCAGCACTTTGGGAGTCAGGCGGGCAGATCACGAGGTCAGGAGATCGAGACCATACTGGCTAACTAACACAGTGAAACCCTGTCTCTACTAAAAATACAAAAAATTAGCTGGGTGTGGTCATGGGTGCCTGTAGTCCTAGCTACTTGGGAGGCTGAGGCAAGAGAATGGCATCAACCCCAGGAGGTGGAGTTTGCAGTGAGCCGAGATTGCACCACTGCACTCCAGCCTGGGTGACAGAGTGAGACTCTGTCTCAAAAAAAAAAAAAAAAAAAAAAAAAAGAGTACAAACATAAAATACATATAAAATTAGATGGAACTAATAAAGTTAATGTTTGATAGCACAATAAAGTGACAGGAGTTAACAAAATGTATTGTGATCAGGATATGGGCATCCTAAATACCCTCTGCGTGTGTGTGTGTGTGTGTGTGTATACACACACAGGGTATTTAGGATTACATATATATAGGGTGTTTAGGATTTTATATATATATATATATATATATATATATATATATAAATTTCACATGTACCCCATAAAGTTGTACAAATAAAAAAAAAAAAAAAACCAAGATAAAAACACATACCTTAGCTTAAGCCACCAGGTCAGGATGATCAATATCACTCTCTTCCACCTCCACATCTTGTCCCACTGAAGGCCTTTAGGACCAATAACATGCATGAAGCTATCATCTCCTATGATAACAGGCTTCTTTTGGAATACTTCCTGAAGAACATGCTTTAGGCTGTCTTTGCAGTTTGCTTTCCTTATATAAGTAGAAGGAGTACACACTCAAATAACAATATAAAACATAGTAAGTAAATCCTAGGCAATAGGCACTTTTCAACTCCAGTATAATCTTATGGTATCACTGACATATATGCAGTCTTTTATTGACTAAAGCATCATTATGTGGTTCCCAACTGTATTTAAATTTTTGGAGCGAATGTAAATAGTATAGTAATTTAAATTTCAAGTTTTGATTGTTGATTGATGGTATATAAGAAGGCAATTTACTTTGTATATTAACCTTTTATCCTGCAACTTTGTTATAGCCACTTATTAGTTCCAAAAGTTTTTGTTGTTGTTGTTGTTGATTCTTTGGGATTTCCTTAATAGACAATCAAGTCATCTGTGAACAAAGACAGTTTTATTTCTTCCTTCCCAATCTGTGTACTTTTCTTTTCATGTCTTATTGCATTAGCTAGGGCTTCTAGCATGTTGAATAGGAGTGGTGAGAAGGGGCATCATTGCTTTATTCCTGAAATTAAAGGGAAAATAGTGGTTTTTTGTTTGTTTTACCATCAAGTATGATGTCAGGTGTGGCGGATTTGGGGGGTATATGTTCTTGATCAAGATAAAGAAGTTCTGCTCTATTCCTAGTTTGCTGAAATTTTTACCATGAGTGTTTGATTTTGTCAAATGCTCTTTTTGCATCTATTGATATGACCACATGATATTTCTTCTTTAACCTGTTGATGTAATGAATTACATTAATAATTTTTGAGTGTTTAACAAATCTTATATATTGTCCTATGTTTTTAAGACTTTACAAACCTTTATGTGTTGGTGACTTCTAAACTTTACATTAGGTCTTTGGTCTAGTAGTTTAGGGGTAGCAATGGAAGCAGGTTGTATTGGGTACTTCCAGTTACTGAAATCTCAACGTTATTTTAGAGGGGCATAAAATTGCTGCTAGGAAAAGAAAAAAATGACCTTTAAAATTAACTGGAAACATGAATGGAATTGAAATGTTTCAAAAGCTGAGAAACGGAACTATATTATGGAGAGTTGAATCTGGGAAAGGAAGCCCGGAGATTCAGACATGAGATGATATATCCTATTTTCAACTTGAGTTTTTAGTGCTGGTGTAGTTTTAGGAGTATGCATGGTGTATACATGTAATATATACACAATATACATAGACATCCAGTATACATATAATATATATGTACAAATATACAGATACATATAGTATACATAAAAGACAAAACACAAATACATACAATATATACCAATACATACAATACAAAATAATACAAATACATAATTACATAGATATGCATTTTGGTTATTGTCTGTATATTGATGAAGTGTCCTCTTAAGTCTGGTAAAACCTCTGCTGAAATATGTTTGCTCTCGATGCCACATGCAATAAGACAGTATTGAGTGCCCACGCTAAGGGAACAAAATATTAGAATTTATTACTGATTAAGACCAGGAAACAGAGCTATATTAAGAAACCGATGAAACAAAAAAATGATGTAACTCAGAAAAGATATCTTGTCTCCTCCCTGAACTTCCCCCCTTTAAGGAGGGAATGGAAGTTGGACAATGATATGGAGAGAGGCAGGGAGTGACAATACTGGGCAAATGGGACTTGATGGCTTCCCAACTTTTCATAAGGGTTATGTGGCAGTATGCACTCCTCAGAGGGATCAGGCGCATCCTCCCCTGAAACTCTGCTTCCCAATGCCTCTGTGTTAGTGCCTATGAGACTAGGAAACGCATCTAGGATAAAGAAGTGACACAAAAGTAGGGAAGTCTTCCCAAGAAGGTAATGATCTCAGAATTCAGTGTGGACCAGCAGAAGTACTCTTGTAGGAAGTAAGAATTTGGTTGATTCTAACGCTACTGGAAACAAGAAAATAAAAACTGGTTGATTATTTGAGGCAAGATGAAGCAGGCAGAAAGAGACAGCATATAGTCTTGTAAGGAAAGAAAATAAAAAAAGGGGCTCTACTCAGCAGGGTGGGTAAGTAAAGCTTCTGTGTGTCCGTTAGGTGGGGTGGGTCCCAGCAGAGCAGACTACTGGAGGTGGTCTAGGTGAGAGCTAATGTGAGTATCTCTTTCTATCTCCACATTCAGTGAGATCATTTTGGTAACTTGAAATTAGCCATGGTGAAAGCATTTAGTGTTCACGGTGTGGAAATAGGCAAATGTTGCCAATCAGAGCTTGCTTTTGAATCACTCTCCCAGAGAACTGATTAAGTATTTATCAATACACCATTGGGTCCTAGACTCTTTGCTGATAGCAATCAGAAATTCACATGGGCCGGGCGCGGTGGCTCAAGCCTGTAATCCCAGCACTTTGGGAGGCCGAGACGGGTGGATCACGAGGTCAGCAGATCGAGACCATCCTGGCTAACACAGTGAAACCCCGTCTCTACTAAGAGATACAAAAAACTAGCCGGGCGAGGTGGCGGGCGCCTGTAGTCCCAGCTACTCGGGAGGCTGAGGCCGGAGAATGGCGTGAACCCGGGAGGCGGAGCTTGCAGTGAGCTGAGATCCGGCCACTGCACTCCAGCCTGGGCTACAGAGCGAGACTCCGTCTCAAAAAAAAAAAAAAAAAAAAGAAATTCACATGTTGAATTATATTTTGTTTCATCATGAGCTCTTAAGCTTATCTGTTAACTTGCTTTGTTGACAGAAAAACTGTTACGACTTTACTCCACAGTGACTGAAGGAGGTCTGTCCTCTAAGTCTACTACGGCCCAATATTTAATTCTGGGTCAAAATCAGGGCATTTCTGCCTTGGGAATGCTCAAGCTTCAGAATAACTCTGTCGTGAACTTAGTGCCCTAGGTATTTTTTTTTGCTTCTGAACTGCCAGATTGTTTATCTAGAGGTGAGAAGGCTGGAAAAAAACAATAGTGTTACCCTTTTTGAATTTCATTGCATGCCAGAAAGTCTGTGGTTGGTAGACAGACTTATTATGCCAGTCTCTCAGGGGATTATTTCTGAATTTCAGAACTATTTAAAGAAACACAAAGCCCTAACATTTTATATGAGTATGACAAAATGCAATCTGATGCTGATTAGATTTTGTCAGGACCTTAAGCGTAAGTATGTACTGGTTTTGCACACAGCTGTTAACCATTCTTTCAATACTGTTGTTTAAATATTGAAAAAAATCACTGCTACTTGTAAATAGAAGACTCACATGGACAATAAAAAAAATACTGTTTAACTTTCTTAGAGTAAGTCTGTAGGACACAGAACAACTCCAGTATTTTCACACAATAAGAAGCCATGTGTTTGACATAAAAAAAGAAAATAGCATCCTCTGTTTATGAGAGGTAAAATTAGTGTTGAAAAATATGCATATCTAAATTGACACTTTCAGGAGGCAATTAGCCATGTAGGATGGCAGCATCTAGCTGAGTGGAGGCTTCTGGAGTAAATATCATATTTTGGAAGTAGAAACAGCAAAGAGGCTAGTTTACTTATGAACCACAAATAACAGATACTAGATTGTTAAGAGGCAATCTGATATAATTTACTTTGAAATTTAGTCATCAGAACACACAATAACTATTATTTGAAGCTCCTGAAGCTTTGGGTATGGGAGTACTCACATCTGTCTTTGATTTCACCAGCCTGTGTTTCCTTTGAGTGGCCTGAGAATAGTCAAAGTTTTCAGAGATTTCTTACTTCACAAGATCTCCATGGTTGGAGAGGGCTGATGTTGAAGTTGGCTACTATCAGATTTTCCTGTCTTCTCTTAAGCCATATGAAATTCTTCCAAACTCAGAGGGGGATGAGGAAATATGTGAGAGAAGCAAATGGAAGCTGAGACCTGTTTTAAGTGTCTGCATGCATTTGTGTGTCCAGTCATTTATCTTCCCCCTTTAACAAATATTTTAAGGAAGTGTTAAAAAAATACATTTAAAATTGGAAAAATTAAATGAGACAATAACAGCAGTGCGAACATGTGCACAGATGTTGGCAATCCCGTGCCCCACCAGTGTCATGCCCCTGCCACATCACTGCCACTGCTGATGAAAGTGTATGCAAGAATGCTGCCACTCTGCTCCTGCCATTGCCCTTCCCCAGCAGACATGTATGCATCCCACCATGCTGCTGTAGTTGCTGGGGTGCATGAATGAGCACAGGTCCTGCTGCCACTGTCCTGTTGAAGCACTTTGGCTGGCACCCCCCATCAGAGTGTTGCGGCCAGTGGATTGGGAACACGTAAGTGCCTCCAGCACAGCAGGTTTCTAATCTCAAGGGGCTAGAAAACAAAGTCAAGGGCCTGGTACCAACCACCCAGAATTGGAGCATGAAGCCTAGGAGTGTTGAGCTGAACCTTGGCTCCCTAAAATCTTCTAGAAATGAAGCCAGTCAACTGAACAACCCCCTCCCTCATATCATAATTAAACCCCCAAGGACATCAACTAAGATAAAAGAAAAAAACATCATCCAAAAGATAGCAACTTTAAAGATTGATGGCATATCAGCCCACACAGACAAGAAAGGACCAGCACAACAACTCTGGCAGCTCAAAAAGCCAGAGTGTTTTCTTACCTTCAAACAACAGCACTAGTTCCCTATGAGTTCTCAATCAGGCTGAAATGGCTGGAATGACAGGCACAGGTTTCAGAATATGGATTAGAATGAAGATCATTTGGATTCAGGGGAAAGTCAAAACCCAATTCAAGGAATATAAAGAATATAATAACATGATAAAGGAGCTGAAAGACAAAATGACCATTTTAAGAAAGAACCAAAGTAGTCTGATAGAGCTGAATAACTCACTTCAAGAATTTCATAATACGATTGCAAGTATTAACGACAGAATTGACCAACCTGAGGGAAAAATTTTGTTTGAAGACCAGTTCTACAAAATAATTCAGACAAAATTAAAGAAAAAAATAATAAAAAGATGAACAAAACCTGTGAGAAATAGGAGCGTATGTAAAGACAGAAAATCTACAACTCATTGGTTTCCCTGAAAGACACCAATGGAAAGAAAGCAAGCAACTTGGAAAATATATTTGAGTATATTGTCCATAAGAATTTCCCCAACCTCAGTAGAGAGGCCAACGTGCAAATTCAGAAAATGCAGAGAACTCCTGCAAGATATTGTACAAGACAACCATCCACAAGTCAACAGATTTTCCAAGGTCAAAATGAAAGGAAAAATGTTAAGGGCAGCTGGAGAGAAGGGGCAGATAACCTACAAAGGGAATCCAACAGGCTAACAGCGGATCTTTCAGCAGAAACTCCATAAGCCAGAAGAAATTGGGGGCCTATATCCAACATTCTTAAAGAAATTCCAACAAAGAGTTTCATATCCAGTGAAACTGAGCTTCATAAGTGAAGGAGAGATAAGATACAATACCTTTGTCAGATAAGCAAATGCTAAGAGAATTCATTACCATAAGACCTGTCTTATGAGATGTCCTTAAGAGAGTGCTGAATATGGAAAAGAAAGATAATTACTGGCCACCACAAAAGCATACAAGTACATGGTCCATTGACATTATAAAACAGCTACACAATCAACTCTGCATAATTACCAGCTAACAACATGACAGGATCAAATCTGCACATATCAGTTTTAGCCATGAAAGTAAATGGGCTAAAAGCCCCCAGTTAAAAGGCACAGAGTGGTAAGTTAGATAAACAGGCAAAACCTAACTGTATGCTGTCTTTAAGAGGCCCATCTCACTTGCAATTGTATCAATAGGCTCAAATTAAAGGGATGGAACACTGATAGATACATACCAAAAGAAAGGAAATCAGTATATCAAAGAGATATCTGCACTCCTATGTTTGCTGCAGCACTGTTTACAATAGCTAAGATTTGAAAGCAACCTAAGTGTTCAACAGATGAATAGATAAAAAAATGTGTTACATATATAATGGAGTACTATTCGGCCATAAGAAATAATGAGATCCAATCATTTGCAGCAGCATGGATGGAACTGGAGGTCATTAAGTGAAATAAGCCAGGCACAAAAAGATAAACATTGCGTGCACTTACTTATTTGTGGGGTCTAAAAATCAAATCCATTGAACTCATAGAGAATACAAGGATGTTTACCAGAGGGTGGGAACAATAGTGGGGGCCTAGGGAGGAAGTTGGGATGGTTAATGGGTATGAAAAATAGAATGAATAAGACTTACTATTTGATAGCAAAACAGGATGACTATAGTCAATAATAATTACACATTCAAAAATAATGTAATTGGATTGTTTGTGACTCAAAGGATAAATGCTTGAGGGGATGGATACCCCATTCTCCATGATGTGCCTACTTCGTATTGCCTGCCTGTAGCAAAACATCTCCTGTACCTCATAAATATACACACCTCCTTTGTACCCACAAAAATTTAATTAAAAAAAATTAAAGGGATGGAATAAAATCTACCAAACAAATGAAAAACAGAAAAAAGCTAGGCTAATTTCAGACAAAATAGACTTTAAACCAACAACAATGAAAAAAAGACAAAGAAGGGCATTACATAATGGTAAAAGGTTCAATTCAACAAAACCTAACTATCTTAAATATATGTGCACCCAATACAAGAGTGCCCAGATTTATAAAACAAGTTCTTAGTTCTTTGAGTCCTACAAAGAAGCTTAGATAACCACATAATAATGGTGGGAGATTTCAACATCTTCCTGACTGTATTTGACAGATCGAGGGAGAAAACTAACAAAGATATTTGGAACCTGAACTTGATGCTTGACCAAATGGATCTAACATACATCTACAGAACTCGCCACTGGAAAACAAAAGAATATTGTTTTTCTGCTCATTTTCTGCTCATCATTTTCTCATCTGCACATGGTATATACTCTAAGTTTTATCTCACAATCAGCCATAAAACAATTGTCAGTGAATTCAAAACAACTGAAATCATACTAATCACACCCTCAGGCCACAGCACACTAAAACCAGACATTAATACTAAGATTACTCAAAACCCTACAATTACATGGAAGTTAAACAACCTGCTCCTGAATGACTTTTTAGTAAATAATGAAATTAAGGCAGAAATCAAGAAATTCTTTGAAACTAATGAGAAAAAGGATACAACGTACCAGAATCTCTAGGACACAGCTAAAGCAGTGTTAAAAGGAAAGTTAATAGCACTAAACACCCACATCAAAATGTTAGAAAGATCTCAAATTAACAACTTAACATCACACCTAGAGAGACTAGAAAAACAAGAGTGAACAAATTCAAAGCTAGCAGAGATGAGCAATAACCAAAATCGGAATTGAACTGAAGGAAATTGCGAGATAAAAAGACTTACAAAAGATCAGTGAGTCCAGGAGTTTCTTTGAAAGAATAATTAAGATTGGTAGACTGCTAGCTAGGCTGATAAAAAAAAAAAAGAAAAGATCCAAACAAACACACTAAAAAATGACAAAGAGGACATTACCACCAATCGCACAGAAATACAAAAACCTCTCAGAGACTACCAAGGACACCTCTACACAAACACACTAGAAAATCTAGAAGAAATGGATAAATTCCAGGTTTCATGATGAAGACACTGAAAGCAATTGCAACAAAAACAAAAATTGATGAATAGTACTAAACTTAAGAGCTTCTGCACAGCAAAAGAAACTATAAGCAGAGTAAACAACCTATAGAATGGGAGAAAATATTCACAAACTATGCATCCAAGAAAAAGCTAATATATAGCATCTATAAGGAACTTAATTCAACAAGAAAAAATCAACTCCATTAAGAAGCCGACAAAAGACATGAACAAACACTTAAAAGAAGACATACAAGTGGCCAAAAAATATACGAAAAAAACATTTAACATCATTAATCATCACATAAATGCGTATCAAAACCACAATGAGATACCATCTTATACCAGTCAGAATAGCTATGATTAAAATATCAAAATATATCAGATGCTGGGGAGGCTGTGGATAAAAGGGAATGTTTATACACTATTGGTGGAAATTTGTAAATTAGTTTAGCCCCTGTGGCAAGCAGTGCATGTGCATGTTCATTACAGTTCTATTCACTATAGCAAAGACATAGAATCAACCCAAATGCCCATCAATGAAAGACTGGAGAAAGAAAATGTGGTACATATACATCATGGAATACTACACAGCCATAAAAAGAATGAGATCCTGTCCTTTTCAGCAACATCAGTGGAGTTGGAGGTCATTATCCTAAGAGGACTAATGCAGGAACAGAAAACCAAATACTGCATGTTCTTATAAGTGGGTGCTAAACATTGAGTACAAATGGACACAAAGAAGGGAAAGGTAGACACCAGGGCCTACTTGAGGATGGAGGGTGGGAGGAGGGTAAAGATAAAGAAACTACCTACTGGGTACTGTGCTTATTACTTGGGTGATGAAATAATCTGTACACCAAACCCCCATGACACACAATTTACCTATATAACAATCTGCACATGTACCCCTAAACCTAAAAGTTAAAAAGAAAATTCATAAAACAAAAAATAAATGAGACAACGAGACCAATAAGGGTAAAGAATATTAGTAAGCTATAGTTCATACACATGTTCATGGACATGTACACGTTCACCAGAGACGGCGCGCACACAACTCTCAGCTCTCCGGGATCCAGCACTAAAGCAAAACATGATTGGCTTAATGTGTTAGAATGTCCATAAAACAAAACAAACCACTTGCTCAGAAAAAGCAAAGCTATTCCTGCCACTAGAAAGATTGCTCCTCTGGGTCCTCTTAAAGAGGACACTGTGAAATGCCAAGCAAAATCCTCAGCATCCTTACAGCAAATGAGCTGCAGGTTTTTGTAGGTCTCTCACTTTGCAGTGTTTTTCAATGTGGGCTGAACATCACCATGCCAAAATGGAATTCTGGAAACAAATGTAGATAGGTAAGGACACTATGGTGCAAGCAGTCACAGAGCTTTCTGATAATCTAGCTTAATGTAAGGGCAGATTTTATGGTTTTTAGTAGGTGGATAGGCAGAATGGATAGACTGAATATCCTTTGGGTAATTATCCATAAATAGTATACCGCTCAGATGGAATTTTGGTAAGTATAGTGGGGCAGTAAATTCAGTGTTAGCTTCCCTGACGGGTAGCCAAATTATAGAGACTCTGTAACTACAGTATTGTATTTAATTTTATCCTACAAATAGTCCTTGGAGTTATATTTTATTATTCTGAAGGAACATAAGAGTCAAGGAGCAGAGAGTAACCTGTGCTGAGAGTAGAAAGCTAGTGTGAGGGAGTTTTGAAGGGTAAATGTGAGTTACAATCTGGCTGAGAAATCTCTTATGACCACAAGCTTTAAAAAGAAACCCTGGGCCGGGCATGGTGGCTCAGGCCTGTAATCCCAGCAATTTGGGAGGCCGAGGTGGGTGGATCACCTGAGGTCAGGAGTCCAAGACCAGCCTGGCCAATATCGTGAAACCCCGTCTCTACTAAAATACAAAATTTAGCCAGGCATGGTAGTGCACACCTGTAATCCCAGCTACTCGGGAGGCTGAGGCAGGAGAGTCACTTGAACCTGGGAGGCAGAGGTTGCAGCGAGCTGAGATCCCACCACTGCACTTCAGCCTGGGGGATAGAGCGAGACTCCATCTGGAAACAAAAAGAAAACCTGTAAAGGCAGATTAAGAGATGGCAAATTATCAAGGTCTGTTGAAAGCAAATTGAACTTAACTGAAATAAACCCAAATTACACAAAGTTATTCTTGAAAAGAATTAATAAACAGGCTAAAGCGGAGAGATGTACTGTAGTAAACGACACGTTAAAGCTAAGTAAAATTGATACCACTTTGTCTTGGTCACTCTGGTTGGTTGGTAAGTAGGCAAATGAGTGCAGGGAATGGGGAGTGGTATATGGAATGGATTGTGCAGGAGTTAGACTGGAGGACTGAAGAAGAGAGTTTCTGGAATGTTATGTGTGAAAGTGGAGAGACTGGATTTCCCATTATCTTAATTCATCCAAGCTGCTATAAGAGAATACCATAGACTGGGTAGCTTATAAACAACAGAAATTTATTTCTGATGGTTTTAGAGGCTGGGAAGTCCAAGATGAAGGACCTGGTAGATTTGGTACCTGCTGGTCTGTGTCTTGGTTCATGGATGACCATCTTCTTTCAGCATCCTCACATGGCAGAAAGGGACAAGAGAACTCTCTGGAGCCCATTTTATAAGGATATTAATCCCATTCATGAGGGCTGTGTCCTTATGACTTAATTCCTTCCCAAAGGCCCCACCTCCAAGTACTCTCAAATTGGAGATTATGTTTCAACATAAGAATTTCGGGGGACACAAACATTCAGTCTTTAGCACCCATCTATGTTGAGCGAGTTGTCTGTTCTGGGGCTCTGCTAGGAGTTGAACTGTGTCCCTCAACATTCATATGTCGAAGTCTTAACCTCCAGGGCCTCAAAATGTGACCTTATTTGGAAATAGGGTTGTTGCAGAAGTAATTAGTTAAGATGAGGTCATCCTGGAGTAGGATAGGCCTCTAATATAACTGGTAACCTTATGAAAGGGGAAAATCGGACACAATGATACACAGGGAGAATGCTGCATGGAGACAGAAGGAAGTTATTTTGCCACAAGTCAGGGAGCTGCCAGAAGCTAGAAAAGAGGCCTAAAACAGACCTTATTCTAGTGCCTTCTGAGAGAGCATTTCCCTGCGGATTTCTTGCTCTCAGACTTCTGGCCTCTAGAACAGTGAGACAATACATTTCTGCTATTCAAGCCACTCAGTTTGTGGTATTTGTTACCTCATCGCTAGGAAATGAATGCAGGCTCCCATGGGGTATCCTCCTAGCCTGATTCTGGGTTTCCTACCTCTCTGAGTGGGTTCAGAAGACAGGGGAACTCTGGAGGAAGACCCCTGGTCAGGGAGCCTGCAGGCAGTATACAAAGAAGGTGATAGATTTGCAGGGTGCTAGTTTGGGGCAAAAACTGAAAAGTCAGGCTGTTTATGACAGGCATCAACCATTTAGTAGGTGGAAAGTTTTTCCTGGGCAGCAGAATCAGATATTGTGTAGCAAAGACTGGGCCTAGAAGTCAGGAGTAAAAGTTTGGGGATGCCTGTCCCGCTGAGCACGCGACCACTGCAGAGGTGTTCAATCAGCAGAGACTGTGAGGACTCTTACCAGGAAATGTGAAAGCTGGAATCCTGTGGGTAGATTTTTGGAGTTTCTGAGATATCTTTGCTATTTATTTAAACTCACAGAGTGTGATAAATTTATTGATTACATATCAAAACCAAAATTGGTGATGATGTGAACTGAAGAGAGAAGGAAGAAAACTCAAATGTACACCCACCCCACACACATACACACCTCAAGTTAAGTTCTACAAATTTGATGTTCTTTGGAGTTGGATCCCAGATTTACTTTTAGACCCATATATTCCCCCTATATTTGATTTTCTGCTCACATTTCCTCTACTTTCACCTCTGATAAAACTGAGAGTCATTGGGCTTGTATACGGTCAGGGGAGCTCTGTTACCTTTTGTTAGAGAATCTGGTTAATTGCCAGGGTTTCATACTTATTTGTATTCTGGAGAGTACCTTGGGATTTCCTTTTGGAATTAAAGCTTTGCATCTAAAACATGTGTTTTCATTATCACTTTTTTGATACCTTATACAAAGATGCCAGATAGACAGTGTAAAGAAAAAATGATAAATTGTCACAAAAGAAAGTCAAAATGTTATTTCTTATGGTATATGAAACAATGCTACATTTCCACATGGTTATAAAAATTGAAGGTTAACTGCAAAAGATAAACAGGGAAAAAATGGGCGATTGGATGATTAACTGTAGTATAAAATATGCAAGCCTAGTTTAGGAGTCTTGATAAATTGGAATGTTACTTTTATTGAAGACAAGAATGAAGGAGCAATAGAAAAAAGATTAAATAAAACTCTTTCTTTAGAAATGGAAAATAACCAGTTAATAGGTTGAAGATTCAAGAAATAATACTAAAGGATCCATTGAAATTCAACAAGAAAAATAATTACATAGCATAAACCATACTTAATATTGAATTTTAACATGGTTGTCAGTCATGTTATCCTGTATTTTCTCTAAATTTGAAAACATGATCAAGATGATATGCACTTCCTGCATAAACTTTTGTAGCACTTAAAAATTATTTACGTGAGTAGACAAAGCCTCAAGCAATGTGACTTCGTGTGAAGGTAGGTAAAATGGTGAGATTAAAAGGCTCCCTGATTGCTTGTCAATCATTTGGAGGCCCATTGGCAGAAGAGGCACTAGACCTCTCTTACTCTTCCTGCTTGGCTAGCTTCTTTTCTGCCTCTCATTTGATAACTACATAATGCTTTAACTCTCCTTAGGTTGAAGAAATAGGCCTATTGAATCCTACAAACTACACAGAGACAGAAAGGATGTGTTTCAGTGTATTATAATGTTTCACAACAAAATAGCTTTTAGGTTTCTCACCTACCATTAGTGTGACTTTGAGATATTAGGTACCCTATATCTCACTCAGTTATAAAATGGGAGTAATACATATTTCACATGGTAATCATAAGGATTAAATGAGATTGTGTGTACATATCACTTGGTACATAGATCCAATTATGATTAGTATTATTGTTAATCTTTAAGGCCCAGTGATAAGAGGTTGATTAAGCCCAATTATAAAACATGAAAGGAAAAAAATTCTAGATGTTAACATCATTTATCAAATCATCTCACTTTTCCTTTCTTGGTCTTTAGTCTTGGTTTTGATCACAGAGCTTTGTTTAAAGTTGTATTTCATTAAGGCAATGAAGAATTATTGAAGGAAGGAAATCCAGAGCAGTAGTTTTTGATTCTGGTTGCATATTAGAATCATCAAAGGCAGAATTTTGCAAATCGGTACCACTGATATTTTGAGTCAGTAATCTTTGATATTGGTGGTAACCCTACGCAATGTGAGATGGTTAGTAGCATCCCTGACCCTTACCTGCTAGATACCAGGAGTATATCCTTCCCCCCATTCCCCACAGTGATAATCAAAATATCTTCAGATAATGCCAAATGGCCTTCCTTAGGTGACAAAATTATCTCCAGTTGAGAAACACCTAAAAAGAAAGCTGTGATTTAAATGCTATGGGGTATACACAGACATTGGTATTTTTAGAAACTTCCTAGGTGAGTTTACGTGGAATCAGAATCATATCTGGAATCAAATATGGAATCAAATTTGGAACAATTTGACAGGGAATTTATATTTTGATTAACTTGGCTATTGACTACTCTGAAATTCTGAATTAGTTATAAATTTTTAATGAATGAATGATTTTCTTAGAGTTCAGCAAAAGTTGTTGATGGTAATAGTGGCCTAATACCATTTGCATTATCATTTCCATTTGGAGAAAAAATATTTGAGAAAATTTACCTGAATTAAGGAATGACTAGAGAATACATTGAAGAAATAAGCATTGACGAAGAAAAGAAAACTGAGTGAACTGAGAAGAAAGCAAGTAACTTACAAACTCTTTTCATTATTATGCATCGTAGTTGATTTGGTTTCCTGGAGCTAAGAGCAATATAAAATAATGTAGATACAATGAACTTTCCCCAGCATTCTATACATTTATTTTCTTTACAACTGATCATCTAATTGAGAATTTTAACCAATTGGCAATTAAGGTCAAAATATTGGACAACCCATTGATTTTAATCTTTTTCATAGAAGTAACAGTACATTAATTTCCTCATTTTAGTTTAATGTAATAAATAATTAAAAGGAAATTTTATCGATATATAATAGTTGTATATATTTTGAAGGTACATGCGATGTTTTGATACTTATATACAATGTGCAATGATTGTATATTGTACAATCAAAATAACTGAAATATCCATCACCTTGAACTTTTATTTTCTTGTGTTGGCAACATTGTAATTTTTCTCTTCTAGTTATTTTGAAATATACAATAAATTGTTAACTATAATTTCCCTACTGTGCTATCAGATACCAGAACTTATTCATTTTATTCAACTGTATTTTTGGGTTTTTTTTTGGAGACGGAGTCTCACTCTGTCACCCAGGCTGGAGTGCAGTGGCGTGATCTCAGCTCACTGCCACATCCACTTCCCAGATTCAAGCAATTCTCCTGCCTCAGCCGCCCAAGTAGCTGGGATTACAGGTGCCCACCACTATGCCCAACTACTTTTTGTATTTTTAATAGAGATGGGGTTTCACCATCTTGGCCAGGCTGGTCTTGAACTCCTGACCTCGTGATCCACCCACCTCGGCCTCCCAAAGTGTTGGGATTACAGGCGTGAACCACCGCACCTGGCCCAACTGCATTTCTGTACACTTTAACCAACTTCTTTTTAATTCCCCTCCCCCTTTTCTTCCCAGCCTCTGGTAGCCACCATTCTACTCTCTACTTCCATGGAATTCAATCTTTTAACTCCCACATATGAATGAGAACATACAATATTTATCCTTCTGTGCTTGCTTATTTCACTTAACACAGTGACCTTCAATTTGACACATGTTGCTGCAAATGACAGGATTTAATTCTTTTTTATGGCTGAAAAATGTTCCATTGTGTATATATACCACATTTTCTTATCCATTTATTTATTGATGTACACTTAGGTTGATTCTATATCTTTGCTGTTGTGAATAGTGTTGCAATAAGCATGGTATTACAGATTTCTCTACTACTTTTCTTCTCTCATTACATTTATTTCTGCTCTAATCTTTATTATTTCTTTTCCTTCTAATAATTTTGTGTTTGACTTCTGCTTGCTTTTCTAGTTCCTTGAGATGCATTGCATTGTTAGGTTGTTTATTTGAAGTCTTTCTAATTTTTTGATGGAGGCATTTATTGCTATAAACTTCTCTCTTAGTATGGCTTTTGCTATATCCCATAGGCTCTGATATATTGTGTTTTATTTTCATTTGTTTCAAGAAGTTTTTGATTTCCATAATTTCTTCCTTGACCCATTAGCGATTGCAGAACATGTTGTTGAACCCATGTGTTTCTCCAGTTTCCAAAGTTCTTGTTATTGATTTCTAGTTTAATTCCATGTGCTCAGAAAAGATACTTGATATGACTTTGACTTTTATAAATTAATTAAGATTTGTTTTGTGGTCTAACATATGGTCTTTCCTGGAGGATGTTCCATGTGCTTATGAAAAGTATATGTATTCTGCAGCAGTTGGGTGAAATGTTCTGTAAATGTCTGTTAAGTCCATTTGGTCTAGAGTACAGTTTAACTTAAATGTTTCTTTGTTCATTTTCTGCCTGGATCATCTGTCTATTGCCAAAAGTGAGGTGTTGAAGTCCCCTCTGTTATTATATTAGGGTCTATCTTTCTCTTTAGTTCTATTAATATTTGCTTAATATAGTTAAGTGCTCTGATGTTGGGTGTACATATTTACCATTGTTATATCTTGCTGAATGGACTCCTTTATCATTATATAAAGACTGTCTTTGTTTCTTTATACAGTTTCTCACTTAAAGTCTGTTTTATCTGATATAAGTATAGCTACTCTGACTCTTTTTTGCTTTCCATTTGCGTGAAATATCTTTTTTCATTCCTTTACTTTTAGTCTATGTCTGCCTTTATTTGTGAAGTGAGTTTCTTGCAGGCAGCATATAGTTGAGTCTTGTTTTTAATCCATTGAGCTATTCTATGTCTTTTAATTGAATAATTTAGTTTATTTATATTCAATGTTATTATTGATAGGTAAGAACTTACTACTGTCATTTGTTCCTTGATTTCTATTTGTTTCGTAGCTTTTCTTTTTTTTACTATCTTCCTTTGGTTAAGTGATTTTCTCTGGTAATGTGTTTCAATTCATTGTTTTTTATTTTTAGTGTTTCTATTAATATTATAAGTTTTTCCTTTGTGTTTGCCATAAGGCTTGCTAAAAACATACTATTGTTATAGCAAGTTATTTAAAATGGATACCAACTTAATTTTGATGGCAAAAAAAAAGGAAAGAAACAAGCAAACAAAAAATCCTGTATACATTAACTCCCTTCTCCTCCCACATTCTGAATTGCAGATGTCACAATCTCCACTTTTTGTATTACCCATCTCTTAACAAATTGTTGTAGTTATTTTTAATAGTTTTGTCTTTTAGTAGTCTTAGTAAAAAGAAGTGGTTCACACATCACAGCTACAATATTAGTGTAACAATTATGTCAGTGTCTTTTTCTTTCAGTTTGAACAACTCCCTTTAACATTTCTTGTAGGAAAGGTTTAGTAGCGATAAATTTTCTCATCTTGTGTTGGTCTGGGACAATCTTTATCTTTTCTTTATTTCTGACGGATATTTTTGCTGGGTACTGTACTGTTGGTTGCTAGTTTTGTTGTTGTTGTTTTCATTCCTCTAACTATATCATCTCACTCCCTCCTAGCCTGTACTAATTCTACCAAGAATCCTGGTGCCAGGCACATACGATCTCTCTTACATGTTTTTGCTTTTTTTCTTCCACTATTTTCAGGATTCTCTCTTTGTCTTTGACTTTTTTTTTTTTTTTTTTGGAGACAGAGTCTTACTTATGTTGCCCAGGCTGGAGTGCAATGGTGCAATCTCAGCTCACTGCAACCTCTGCCTCCCAGGTTCAAGTGATTCTCCTGCCTCAGCCTCCCAAGTAGTTGAGATTACAGGGACCCACCACCATACCCAGCCAATTTTTGTATTTTTAGTGGAGATTAGGTTTCACCATGTTGGCCAGGCTGGTCTCAAACTCCTGACCTCAGGTGAACCACCTGCCTTGGCCCCCCAAGGTGCTGGGATTACAGGCATGAGCCACGATACTCAGCCTGTCTTTGACCTTTGAGAGTTTTATTGTAATATGTCTTAGGGTATTCTTAATTGGGTTGATTGGTGACCTTTGACCTTCCTGTACCTGAGTATTTGTCTCTTTCTCCAGGTTTAGAAAGTTTTCTGTTATTATTTCTTTGAATATGCTTTCTACCCCTTTGTCTTTCTCTGTTACCTCTTTAACTCCAATAACCTGAATATTTGCTCTTTTGATGTTGTTCCATAAATCTCGTAAGCTTTCTTTATTCCTTGTTTTTCTTTTTTCTCTTCTGCCTGTATATTTTCAAATGATCTGTATTTGAGCTCACTGATTCTTCTGTTTGATCAAATATGCTCTTAATATTCTCTATTGCATTTTTTCAATTGACCCATTGTGTTTTTCAGCTCTAGGGTTTCTGTTTGATTTTTAAAAATTATTTTAATCCCTGCTAAAATTTCTCTGATAAATTTCTGAATTCTCTATGTTTTCTTAAAAATTTCATTGAGTTTCCTTAAAACAGCTTTTTTCAAATACTTGGAGAAATTACACAGCTCTAACTCATTTAGGGTTCATCTTTGGCACCTTATTTTGTCTATTTGATGAAATCATATTTCTCTGAATATCCATGATGCTTGTGAATGTGCAATGATGTTTGTACATTGAGCATGTATTTTTGTCTTCACAGACTGGCTTTGTTTGTGCCTATCCTTCTTCAGAGGGCCTTCCCAGGAATCTAAGCGACTAATTGCTGAGTTCCCTGAGCCTATGACTACTGCAGCCATTTCAGCATTGCGGGGGTGGGGGTTGTTCTAAGCCCCACTTGCTGTGAGTCCTGTGAGGACTCCAAGGTTGATGTGACTTTCTGGCCCAGATGGACCTGGTAAAGACCCAAGAAGGGTACTAGGGCTATGTGGGAATGCCGGCTAGGCACCTAAGTCCAGAAAACTGTCCTGGGAGCTCAGACAAGTTGGCTTCCCAACAGGTCTCTGAACAGATGAGATGAGACCCTAAAATTATGGAGATGAACTGGAATTGATACTGGGCCTCCTTGGGATCTCCTGTGGATAGGAGACTGGTGGGTCTGTCTCATTGGCTCAGACATTGATGCGTTACCCATTGGGCCCTGCATAAACAAGGTAGTTCTTTGACTACAACAAGAGGGGCCAGAACTGAGATTGAGCCCCATTGGGATATGCTGTGAAACAGAGGCTGGAGAGTCTAGTTTTGGCTCAGAGAAGTGTGTTTTGCCTAGTAAGTTTCTTCATGGACAAGGTAGTTCCCTGTCTGCAGCAGGAGGGGCTGGAGATGAGACTCTGGGACTCTTTGGGATTTGCTGTGAGGTAGAACTTGGAGAGTCCAGTCTGGTTGGCTCATCTCCCAGCACATCCTTTTGCATGTGGGATAGTTCCTTGACCACAGCAGAAAGGGTCACATTTGGGACTGTATACCCTTGGGATCTGCTGTGGGATGGAGACTGGAAAGCCCATTAGGGAGGCTTAGACTTCTGGGCTTAGAGATATAGCTGAGTCTCCTTCTAGGTCCTTGTACAAGCAGCTATGAGCTGAGACCTCAATAAAGGGAGGCTGGAACAAAGCCTTGGGGGTACTTTTAGGTACTCTGCCAAGAACAATATCAGCAGGTAAAGGAGACTTTCCACAAAGGCACTAGTGTGTTGGATTCCTTCTGGACCCCTTGGCAGACAGCGGTTTTGGTTGCAGGCTCAAGGCCAAACAGAGCTCTAGCCAAGTCCCTAGGAGGATTGGGCCATTTCTGGCCTTGAATCTAAGAGCAAGCTCAGTGGATCAGTCACCTGGGTTTTGGTCTGCATTCTCAAAGAACCCTCCAAGGTCTTGGAACCCACCACAGCTTCACAAACTCCTACCTGAATCCTGAGGCTACTGTAGAAAGACTTTTGATTGTGAATAGGTATAGAAATCTTATTGTCATGGAGGGGGATATTAGTGGTTTACCTTCTATTCCACCATCATGGTGACATCATTCCTTATAAATAATTTCGTATCTTAAAATATGATCCAGACAGATATGGTTAAATGTGTAACAGTCACCCTTTTAAAAATAACTTTTAAAGTTACTTTTAATATAGTTACTCTTAAAACCAAGAATTTTCTTAAATTTAAGAAAATTAAATTAAGTTTAAGTTCCTTAAATTTAAAATTAAATTTAAGTTACTCTTAAAACCAAATTTTCCCTATAAGCACAGAACCAAGAAACTATGCATATGTTGCCTTTCATAGCAAAATAAATTTTTCAGATATAATTGACTCATGGATCTTGATACAGAGAGATTGTCTGGGTCATCCTAATGTTATCACAATGGTCCTTGAAAATGGAAGAAGGAGGCAGAAGAGTGAGTCAGAGAGGGAGATAACACTGATAGAAGTCAAGACCAGAGAGATGGCAGTGTGAGAAGAAATTGACCTGACATTTGTGGCTTTGAAGATGGAGGAAGGGGTCATGTGGAAAAAGATAAAAAAAATAAATGATCACCTGGAGCCCCCAGAAACAATGCAGTCCTGCCAACACTGTGATTTTAGCCCAGTGAGACTATTTAGACTTCTGACCTTCAAGACTGAAAAATAATAAATTTGTATTGTTTTGAGCTACTGATGAGTAGTATTTTTTATAGCAGCAACAAGAAACTACTCTTATACTAGGTCTTTATAATCTTTTAGTAATACTTAGGATATTTCCTGGATATTGTGATACAGCAAAAAATTTTTGAAGAAGAATATTTGCTACATTATAATTCACAAGAGAAAACATCTGGGAATAATCTAAAGATCCAATAATAGAAGAATGATTAAATTATGGTTTGTCTATTTGGAGGGATCTTATGCATTTATTTAAAATCATGTTTGAAAACAACAAGTGCTATGGGAAATGCTTATGATGTAACAAAAATTAACAAGTGAAACATATAACGCTACATTTACGGTGATAATGTGATTGGAGGTGTGGCCTTTTTCCTACATAAAGACCTTCATAAGGATTGTTGAATTGGTTTCAAAGGCTTATAAATTGCCTAAGGGACACTGAAACCCAATTTTAAAATAATCTTATTTAAAGAATGACCTTGGTTCTATTTAAAAAAAAAACAGATTTAGGGGTATGTACTAATATACATGTATGGGATTATATACAGAATTTATTTAAAAATATTACAGTGATAACAAATTATAAAATTCACTGACTATGATCTTGTTTCTATTTCAGTTCTCTGTAGCTTGATCACTTGATATCTTTTTATTTTGACAAAAATATCCATTCTTCATTAAATTAACTACCATGTATAAATAGTAATAACCTCAACACTTACAATTATGTTGTAACTTCCTAGATATTGCATTTGAAAGCAGGGATCAGGTGTCATTTAATGTTTTCTTGTATTTTTCTCTATTATCAAATCATAGTATCTTATTCACAAATATCATTTACTATTTTTTACTAAAACTTTGTAAACCCTGTCTTCATTGGTTTTTGAGTTTAGTATTTGTCCTACCTGTCAGGTAGAACTGTATCTACCCTGGCATCTGCAGAGAGTTTAGGCAAAATGCAATGTTAAAGGGATGACAAATTAGCAGTCAGTATACATCAGTACTGGAGTACAGTATCAAGAGCAAATCTTGGAACTAAGTCATAAAAGGTGATGTAGATTCCACCTCATACCATGAGACACTTACTCTTGGAACCCACATACCATGATATGAGGGAGTCAAGCAACCACAGAGGCTGCCTGAATGTGTACTAGGTCTAGTCCTAACTAAAGCCCAGCTAAGAGCTAGCATCAACAATCAGACATGAGGGTGAGTGAGCCTTCAGATGACTCCAGGTCTCAGGTTTTGATGTACCCCTTCTGACACCAACCAGAGATGAAATGAGCTGTCTCCAGTAAGCCCTGACCAAATTGCAGATTGGTGAGCAAAACAAATGCCATTGCTTTAAGCAACTCATTACATTTTGGTGTGGTTTGTCATACAGCAGTAGAAAGTTGAATAACCTCTACATTTCTTCTAAGCCAAATATACCTTCCTTTATCCCTCAGTATTCACTGACCCCTGGATTTAACCTACCTTTCTAGTCTAAATCTCTGATGCTCCATCACTCATGCATTGCCACATTCACATTGAGCAATTATTACTTTCTTTCACTCTCTCCATATAAAGCTTAGCAATGTTTTATTCCATCTGTGCTTATCTAAATCCTGCCCATTCTTCAAGGTTCACAATTAAAGCCATGAAATGCACATTTGTTCTCTTGCTTTTGCCATATCCAACAACCTGATCTGGTGCCAGCAGCCTGATTTTCCTTTTGAGAAACCACACTGATGCCAGCAGCCTGATTTTCCTTTTGAGAAACCACACCTTCTTAACAATCTATCCAGAGGCTTCAGGGAGGGTAAACTCCATTGTAAGGTGAATACGGGACCCACGCTTAGCCAGTTGATATAGTCTATCTTCCTGGCTAGTATGACTAGTTCGAGAGTAAGCACATGCCCCAAGTTGGTTCATTGAGACTGAATCCTGGATTTTTCCTAGAGCAATTTTTCAGTAGCGCCTGCTGAACCATGAGGCTGTCAGCTCAGAGTGAATGCCTGCCTGAGAATGAATCCAACCCAGACGAAAGCAGAGCCAAGCATCATATTTTTCCCAGCATCATTGGAGCATCTGGATCCAGCCATGCCTAAAGATTGGTCCTGCCCCCACCCACAACTTCTTAGTTTTGTCTGCCAAACAATTCCTTTTCTGGCTGAATGCCAGTCTGAGTTAGATTTCTATCACTTGGTAACTAAAGAGTCCTGGAGAGTATAGAGCACATCTTTCTAGTCAGTATGGCAGCCCTTGGGTGCCTATTTCAAATGTGACTGCACCTGGAGCTGGGGTGCAAATATTGAGTAAGGCAGGGTCCCTGAGGCTCAACCTTATTCCTGCCATTCTTCCAGTGGAAGTCTTCATGATGCCATTTGATTACAGCATGTCTCAGTGCCATTTTGCAGTGTAAGTTGCAGTGCACATGCCATTGTAAGTGGTGCAAAGACAAGAACTATTTATCTGATTGCATAAAAATCCATATCTGAAAATGCCAGGCATATAATGGGTACCCAATAGACCTTACATCCTTTTTCTTTCGTATTGCTCCTAGCATGGGTCTTGTTCATGGTTGTTGAATGAACTATACATTAATTAGTGCCTTTAAGTAATACTAGATAACATTTATGGAACAATTATTATGTGCCAGGCATGAGTACTATCTCAATTAATTCTCACAGTAACATAAGGTATGAACTATTCTTCCTTTTGTACAGGTGGACAAATCTCAACAAAGTAAAGATTGAAGAGTTAAAAAAAATCTCATCCCTAGTCTCACAGCTAGTAAGCTGCAGAATGAGGACTCCAACTCAGATATCTCTCACACTGAACTATTATTTAGTTTATTTAGCTTATAGTCACCAACTGTATAAAATGCTTAGAATTTTCTGCTTGAGAAACTCTAAAATACCTGTTCTGAATCAAGTTATATTGGTTAGGTTAAAAAGCCTTGAAAGCTTAGGAAGTCAGTTCTCCAATTAATGTAGCAGTACTGCCCAGGCTATGGAAGCAACTTAGCAGCATTTGGGGAGGTGGATAGGCTAAGTTAAAATTTGGAAGACATTGCCATAAGCCAGTCGCAGGAGCAAATTGCCTGAGCTTTGTTCTTTCCACATCAGACACAGATGTGAAGAAAATGACAAGAGTAGAAATTGCAAGAGCCTTTGCTAAAAAGTGTTGCAAATTCTGTGGCTGTCAGCCAGGAGAAAGTAGTGTCTCTGGTTGTCACAAGTGCATCAAAGAACAAAGAATTGCAGGCTGTGGGGAAAAATGATAGGGCTGGAAATGAAGAGCTTATGAGGAAACAGAAAATAAAAATCTAACCAAGGATAAATGGAGATGAAAGGGACTTGAAGGTTTCAGGAAGACCTGTACAAAGTTCAAATGAGTAAATGTAGGGAAATATGCCATTTGTGGAGCTGCAAGGTAAGTTTTCTGCTCCTACCCTCTCAAGAAATAGAACAGGGTCCTTATTAAAATTCTGGTAGTTTTTTTTTTTTTTTTTTTGCCAGAGAAGGAAATGAATCCACAGGCAAATTGAAAAGGATGGCCATATAATCTAGTTTTTTTCTTACAGTACAATATAAAATTAAATATTTGTTATGGATTATAAATATCCTTGAAAAAGGCAGATTTTTTTCCCAGCTTAATTTTCTGGTCGGCCCTATGCAGAGCCATTAGGTAGATTGCTCCTAGGAGTCATGGCACTGTCCCCAGCCTATTCCTGCAGTCTCATTGAGAGCTGAAACATAAGGGGAAGACTGGGACATAGGGATGTACCTGGATCTTAGGAGACTTGCTGGAGGAAAGAGGATTTTCTGTTACATGTATATTTCAGATTCTCATTTTTGATATCTGAAAAATAGACTATGAGAACACCTTCTCTAGTGGTCATTTGTGGGGTTAAATGGATAATGTTTGTAAAATCATTCATCTCATTAACTAGTATGCTTTCCCACTAGTCTGAGAGCCCCATGATGGCAGAGACCACCTCCTTCTTGCTCCCTCACTGCTGTGGCTACAGTGCCTGGCACAGAGGAGGGGTTAAACAAATATATGTTGGATTAAATTAATGCCTGTTGGTTATGCATTCACAAAGATGAAAAATGAGTTTTCTGTTCATTATGTTAATTCAAAAGTAATTTCTGACAAGCAAATAATTTTCCAATGCTAAATTTGCCCCTAAGTAATCAAAGAGATCCTGAAGATGAACTAAAATGGACATTTGCATTTAATGACAGAAACAGAGGGACAATGGGCTCAATTTCCCCATGATAATGACAGAGTCCTTTCTAATCGATATGCTCTGTTTAGAGACCATCATCTTAATCAAAGGACACCTTAAGTGACAATTTACATGTGGTCCTTTAAAAGTGCTAAGTAGCAAGGAAAAAATCCCTTAAACATCATTCTTTTTTGCAACTGTCCCCAGAAGGAACGAAAACAACATAGCAGTTAAAAATTTGCTAGGTGATGCTGAAAAACCATTACTATTTTGCTATCCATCTTCCTAGTTCCAACTTAGAGATATCACTTCCAAAAAGCCTCTCCCTGCACTAGAGATATATAAATTATTAGAGAGGTAGGAATAAGAGATACTAATAGTATTGATACATAAGATCTATTGTGGGCTATGGTAGCACATAGGAGAGCTGGGTGGTGGGGAAGAGGAGGCAGGAAGGAGAGGACATGCCGAGAAACTAGTACTAGAAGAGAGTGATGTCCAATTGGAATCTTGAGGATATCAGTTAAACAATTCATTGAACTCTTTCAAAGTTCCTGTAATGAAACTATCATTTTTATTTCATAGGTGATATAAAACTTCAGCTGTCTGAAAGTAAGTCACTCTCCAAAATCCATCCTATTTCTAATATACTAGCATTTTACAACTTTTCTTTTGTTTCTGGTCCATCTATTCTTTTTACAAGATTAAATACTTGTGACTCTATTAAAGATTATTATAATTATTCTTTCATTTTCACATAACAAGTTATTTTTTAAATTCTAAAATGCTTTGTTAGATGAGTACAAGTTAATGGCCATATTATAGTGTGTAATTTTAATTTTAATAATCTTTGATTATATTTATAATATATAACAATTAACTTTTGTTCATTTAACAAATATCACACTGTTGAATTTACTACAAAAGAAATAAGAAAAATCATGATTTGGCCATATGTAAATTTATAAATGTTATATCATTATTGGCTTAGAGATTAAAACCATAATGAAATATAGATTGCTTATGGATCATGACATCAACAATGAATAAAAACTACCTTCATATAATGTTTAGAAGTTTTGGATTTTTAATTTAAAAATCAGTTAATTTTGATAATTTCCATGTTTTATTTCTAAATTACAAGATAAGCTGGAAGGTATTAGGCTGCTATTGGCAATCATTTACCCATAAGTAAGCTGTTCCAGATGTTGGCAGCCTTTATTCCTAATAAATAAAAAGCTATATCAGTTCTGTTTTTCACAGTGCTTTCTCTTTTCAGTGTTTTCTTTCTTAGCAGAGATTTCCTACTGGCCTATATTATGAGCATATACACGTGACCTACAGATCTTTTCTAAAACGTTAAAACTTTTTTTTTTTTTTGAGACGAAGTCTCGCTCTGTCGCCCAGGCTGGAGTGCAGTGGCGTGATCTCCGCTCACTGCAAGCTCTGCTGCCTCCTGGGTTCACACCATTCTCCTGCCTCAGCCTCCCTAGAAGCTGGGACTACAGGCGCCCGCCACCACGCCCGGCTAATTTTTTTGTATTTTCAGTAGAGACGGGGTTTCACCGTGTTAGCCAGGATGGTCTCGATCTCCTGACCTCGTGATCCACCCGCCTCGGCTTCCCAAAAAAAATATATATATTTTTTGAGACAGGGTCTCACTCTGCTATCCTGGCTAGAGTGCAGTGGTGTGATGATAGCTCACTGTATCCTTCTGGGCTTGAATGATCTTCCTGCATCAGCCTTCTGAATAACTGGGACTACAGGTACACACCACCATACCTAGCTAATTTTATTTTTGGTAGAGATGAGGTATCGCTATGTGACCAAGGCTGGTCTTGAATTCCTGGCCTCAAGTGGTCCTCCCGCCTTGTCCTCCCAAACTGCTGGGATTACAGTGGCATGAGCCACTGTAACTGTCATGATCTACACATCTTATGGGGAAAATCTTAAGGCACACGTCTTAGTTAGTTTTACTATAACAAAATACCATAGACTGGGTGGCTTAAACAACAGGAATTTATTTCTTACAGTATTGGAGGCTAGAAGTCTAAGATCATGGTGCTGTGACCATTTGGTTCCCAGATGAAGTCTTTCTTCCTGGCTTCTCAGTGTGTTCTCACATGGTAGAACGAGAGCTCTGGTATCTCTTGTCTGATAAGGGCAATAATCCTATTATGAGGGTATAGCCTTATGACCTCATCTAAACCTAAATACTTCCCAAAGGCCCCGCTTTAAAGTAATCATCACCTTGTGAGTTAGGACATCAGTATGTAAATTGTAGGGGGCATAAACATTCAGTGCGTAATAGCACATTTGTAGAAATGCTTTGGCCCACACAAGTGATGCCCCACCTCACTCTCTGGGATTTGCTCTGTTTCTTGTCCTAATAGACTGAGGGATCTGCAGGGCCAAGAAGATGTGCACAGAGTCCACACACTCCCTTCCAGGTGACTGGGTGCCTGGGACCTCAGAACTTCCTACTCAAATAGCCTGCCCCTGCTTCTGGGCCTGTAAGGTCCCTTTCCCCGAATCTTTCTTCTTGAGTGTGAGCTGTACTGCTACCTGAAAGCCTAGCAGATGGCCAAGGGTTAGCAGCTTGTAGGAGAAGAATGGTTGGAACTTGTTAAGTGCTGGCTGGGAGATCCACAGGCACGATACAAGGTGGAACCAAAGATAGAAAGAGAAGGGAGAGAGGAGAGCTGGTTCTTCCCATGCCGCTGTGTCCCAGCACCCAACTTTGAAAAGCATCAAGATTCAACATATAAGTCTCACCTGCCAGGTTACTAAGAAACTGTATTTATGAAGTTAGGAGTATAGAATGGATTTTATTTTGTGATTGGTTAGGTTGACTTGTAACATTACAATATGTAGACAATGGTGTTTGAGGTTTCATTTGTATTTTTTCTTTATGTTCCCAAATGTTAAGAGCAGGTCTGATAATCACTAATGCTCCTCAGGTGCACACTCATTAATGTGTATTTTAGTATTAATGTTGAGCTGAGAGATGATCCGTCTGGTTGACTGAGTTGGGAGTTTGTTCTTCAGAGTTCTATCAATGGCAATTAGGATTCATGTGCTATACATTCCAAATCCCCCGAATTTCTCCAGTTAGAAAAGAAAATATATATGCAATAGTTATTTGATTTACTAATTTGAAAAGTTTTATTTTACCCCTGATTCCCATTCCAAATCCCAGCCTACCCTCCACCTCACAGGCTGCCCATGTGCACTTGTCATATGTCCTGCAATTTGTGCCCTTATAAAGTATGTAGTGTTGGCTTGTGTGTGTGCTTTTAAAAAATGTAACTATGAAGGGCATTGAGCTGTACCTCTCATTTTCTTTCTTACTTTTTTCACTTAATGTTGTTTTTAAGATCTATTCAAATTGCTGTCTGAAATGAGTTTATTGCTTCTAATTACATCTTTTACTTGTCAATTCCCCTAGTGATGGACACCTAGGTAGCTTCCAGCTCTCTACTAGCACAAACACAGTATGGTCATAATGAGCATATTTTATGTGATCCTTACCAACCTGGGCGAGAATTTCTCTGCAGTATTTTCCCAGGAATGGTATTGCTGGTAGGGTTTAAGCACACTTATTTCATTAAATGTTGCTGGATTTTTTCCTAGAACTGCTGTATCTATTTTAACTTTTGTGAGTAGTTTAAAAGTGTTCTATCTTTCTACATCTTCATCTATGCTTGGTTCTATCTACTTCTCAAATTTTTGCTCTTCTAAGCCATGTAAGGGGCATCTATCTTATTGTTTTAATTTATCAGTATCTCTATTATTTTAATTTGTATTTTTTGAACCATCATTATTGATATTTTAAAAGAATAGTTAAAGGTGAAAAAAAATTACACTTTCCTTTTCGATTCTCACGTTGTTTGCTTTGTCTTCTTGTTTGACTTGCATCTATTTGTTATGTTCTTGTCCTCAATGAAGAATGTAAACTCATTCATTCATTCAGCAAACGTTTTTGTTTGTGTGTACGCTATATGCCAGGTACATAAATAAAAATTTGGCCATCTTATAAAATACGAAGTGCTGGTGTGTGTTGTGTGTGTGCGTGCGTGTGTTTAATTTATAAAAAGGATATTGAACTCTATCATTCTGTTTCTTGTTGTTGCTGTTGTTTTTCTGATTTCTTCACCATTTCTTCCTTTATTCCTCCCCCACCTCCTCTGCTACCTTTTCTTTCTCCCCCTTCCTTTCTTCTCCTTCTTCCTTCCTTTTTCTTTTCATGCTTTACTTAATACTGTTTGAAGAAATATCCATTTTGCCATATGTACAAATCACCTAACTCAGTTTTTCATTTTTTGCTTGAGTTTTTTAATGGTTGTTTTTGAGCTTTTCCAATGCAAAATTCTACAGGTTAATTGTTTAAAAAATAAGTAGAGTCATTAAATAAGTGGAAGCAGAGAAAAGATTAATGGTGAAACAATTCTGGGATGTTTTTCCTTTAAAGAGAGACTATTTCTATGGGATTAGGGAAAAAATGTGCCTAAGATGTGGTTGTTCACTTAATTAGAGATGGGAAGGTTCTCTGCTATTACAGCCAGACCAGCATGATAGGTCTCACAAGCAAGAGTTTCCAAGGTTGCATTATCATCTCTCCACTTCATTTAAGATTAGAATGTCCCAGCATGTTCCTCAGGAGATAATTTTATGTTGAGTCAGAGAACTTGATGATGTGGTCAAATTGCACATCTATGTTCATTTATGGTCAACTCTGGGTTTTCTTTTTATGTCCATGACATGGGTCTTTAATTTGGATAATAAATCTGTATGGTTTTCTTTTGTGCTATGTGCCTTTTACACTAATGCTAAGCAAGCTGACTTTCAAGTTGTATTTTCTCCTAGTATCCAGGAAGGGCTCTGAGGGAGAGGAGAGAAAGGGGATTTCAGAATTCTAAGTGGTTATCAATTTGTGAATGAGCATATTTTTTGCCTATCACCATTATGAAAGGCAACAACTCTATCTGAGGATAATCACAAATTTGTGGAGGAACTCTTTTAAAAAAAATTGGAATTGTACTGCCAGAGTGAAATTTGTTTTCTGGATACTGACAGAGCAACTCCACCTTGAGAACAAGGTTCAGTAACTTAATAGTATTGTCGTCATCTCTTACTACTTACAATTCTATTTCTGCAATTGATGCAAACAGTTATTTCATCTGTAGCCTCTTCTCTGTGCATTTTAGGGACACCAGGTAGCAGAACTTCATTTTAGGACAGAGATAGAAAAGTGTTCTCCATACAAGCAAAATAAAAAAGTCACATTAACCCTAATTAAAGGGATTCAAGTGCCTTGATTTGGAATCTCATCCATGTTAAATGAATTTCCCTCATTGATTCATATGATGGATGTTCTGCTTTTTTATTGCCAAATGATAGCCCTCAATTTATCAACAGATCTCCCTTTTTGACCAGCGTGATAACACTCAAGGGCCCAGCAAAATCTAGAAATAGAAAGGCAGTTCTCTCAGGAGATAAGAATCTTAATCAATTACAGATTATATCTTGTTGGACTTGGCATATTGTTTTAATAGTCACAGAAAAAAACCCATTTGAATTAATGTTTCTTTATTTGTAACTGCTTTGAAGAACTGAATACTTAAATAAAAATCTGTGTCACTTGCCAGTTTTCCAAAGTAATATCCATTCTCTTCTTCCACCCCTGGCTTCCCTTGCCAACTTTTTATCATCTGCCTATCACTATACAGAAGGAAACAGGCATCCACCTTCAGCAAATACCTGTTTTTCTTGGTGCTTTGTTAAGTAATAAACACATCTGGAAAACAAACAAAAAGACAAAAAACACCAAAAAAAAAAAAAGCAAAAACAATGGTCAGGGTAATCTCTCCTCAACTCCATTTTTGGATCATCTGTCTAAAAATTTGTTTTCATGACTACTGTAAAAATGATTTATCTTTCTGTTGGTAGATCATGATAGAATTTCTTGGATGTCTGAATGAATTGGATAGGGCTTGGCTTACATAGCCTAAGGTGACATGATTTCAGGGTGATAGTCAACCTTCTTCCCCAGCTGATTTCCCTGCCCAGCTCCATCCTATTAACTGCTACCTGAGATTTAGCAATTACATTTTGTTGAACTTAGCAGTCTTTCCTACTTTAGTATGATTGTGCTTATCAGATATTTTCTTAAGGGGAGTGAGTATTTTCAAGGGTGAAAAAAGTGAAGAGTATTACAAAGATATTGGTTATAGTTTAGGACAAGAAGAGATGGCAGATGTACTTCTGTTGAGAGCTGGCTCTGGGCCTGAACTAATGTGACCCTCCACCCCAGACTCCAACTTGCTTCCTTTGCTTCTTGCCAAAGGTTCATGCAATGTTATTGGTAGTGGAACTGGGTGTAGTTGTAAAGTCCTGGATTCAAGTTTTCGCTCTCATTTGATCTGTTGTTTCCTCTTACAAAATGAAAACAATAATCTTTATCTCACAGGGAGTCAATCTGATAAAATATGTTGAAAGGTAATACTGGTATTATTATTACTAAGTCCATACAAATATTTCCCTACCATTAAGGTTTCCCCTTGGAAATTATTATTTTCAGCACAAAACTGGAGATTTTCTCATTCCTTGGGGTGCATCACAAGCTCCCCGCCTGCACCCCCTTATTAGTGTTTTGACATGTCTGGTTTGGTGTTTGCCAGTGTAGAAAACTCTCTTGTTACTGCTCCAGCTACGGTTGCTACCTGTCATGTCTTACTATATCGTTTCTGGCCTACATTAACTTCTGTATGTTATTACCCAGACATGGATAAGAAGACAGGGTATTCTTTTCATTAAGAAAAACCATTCTGAGCTACAGAAATATTTAGATTAAATGCTAGGCACATAGCAGGAGGATAGTCTTTTCTCCTACTCCTCTATCATTTCTAAAATGCATGCATAATGCCAGAATTCAGAGGCCATCGTAGGTCCAGCTGACTTCCTATAACATCCCCTTAGGCAAAGCTAGGGTGGTTAAAATACTATGTGTGTTTTCAGAAAAGTGCTGGCATAATCCCGTGTCTTCTTAAATTGTCTTAATATAAAAGTTTGTTTAGTTTTGCAAGCATTTTTATTAACAGTGTGGCAACTCATATTGTAAGTTTGGGGAAATTACATTCATAGGACTATCTGATATAACCAAAGATTGTTAGCAGCAATTAAACTTCAGAAAATACTGACTTTCCCTAGGTTAATGAAATATTTATATGCCAATACCTGTATCAAATAAAAGCCTGGAGTGCCTTAGTCCCTTGCCACTCATAGTGTGGTTCAGAACCTGCAGCATCAGCAACACCCAGAAGCTTGTTAGAAATGTAGACTCCTAGACCCTACCCAGACCTACTGAATCAGAATCCTCATTTTAACCAGGTGTCTGCTGGTGATTTGTATGTACGCCAGAGTTCAAGAATGCTGCCTTAGTAGACTTTATTCTTACTTTAAGAAAAGAATGAAGAAGCCCAAAATTATTTGCTGCCCTTGTCACATAAGAATAATCAATCAGGAAAGCAGTTTAATTAGCAACTTTTTCATCTGTGTAGATCAGCACTAATCAAAAGAAATATAATGTGAGCTACATGTATAATTTTACATTTTGAGTTGCCACATTAAAAAGGTAAAAAGAAACAGGCAAAATTAATTTTAATAGTGTTTTATTTAACCCAATACTTCCAAAATAGTATAATTTCAGCAGGTAATCATTGTGAAAAAATATTAATGAGATACGCTACATTTTAATCTTCATAATAATGATAATGTTTTTTAATAAATTATGTTGTATATATTATACTTAGTGCACATCTCCATTCAGTCTAACCACAATCTCAAGTGCTCAATAGCCACATGTGGCGAGTGGCTGCCACATTGACGGAACAATTGCAGATGATGATGTATCTGCCATCCCACTCCAGGGTCCATTGAATTGTCTTTCCTGTGGTGGTGAAAGGGTGGGTCAACTATGCAAACACTCACTCCTTGGTTTTTTCATTACTGAATGCCTAGTATGTGTCAAACTTAGTGCCAGGTTGGAGGAAAGCAGAAGTGAGTAACACCCACATAATTTAGAAAATAATTACAATATCACATGTAAAGCACTATAGACACATGGAAGACAGCATGAGCATTGCCCAAGGCAGCAATACAACATCAGAGGGAGAAGGCTGCACTCTGGAGTCAAATGGACTTAGGCTCTAAGCACCTCAGCCCTTTGGGCTTTCAAAAGGAGTTAATGACAAATCCTTCTTAAAGGGTTGTTATAAAGAGAAAATGATAATTGGCTATAAAGTTTCTGAAACAAAGTATACTGTATTGATTTATAGTTATTGTTATAAGGAAGATAATAAATTTGAGTGTTTATTGTTGAATGGAGTTTCACAAGTATATCAGTCAGGATCCACCAATTATGATTATTTTGCTTCCTTTCTTATCTGTCTGTCTATCTATCCATCTTTAACTTTTTCCTGAGCCATTTAAGAATAATTTGCAGACATCAAATCCATTTTTTCCTAAGTATGTTGGTATGTAGTTCCTAAGAACATTTTCTTAAATAATCAGAGTGTAATTATTAATATCAGGATGTCTAAAACACAATGTTATTGTCTAATCCACAGTCCATATCACAATTTTCCCAACTGTGCAATGTATCTTTCATAGTTCTTTCTTTTCCTTCTCATTCTAGGATTTAATAAGGATTATATATTATATCCAGTTGTCTTATCTATGTAATCTCCTGGAATCTAGAGCAGTTCTTCAGCCTTAATGTATATGAGTGTGTGTAGTAAGAGTGTAGTGGTGGGGAGGGTAAAAGACCTTGACATTTTTAGACTCTATTACTCTTGTAGACTATCCCTCAACTTGGATTTGTCTGATGTCTCCTCATGATTAAATTCAGATTGCATATTTTTGGCAAGTCAGTTAGAATTTCTGAAAATACTCTTTAATGAAGGCACCAGTAATAGCAGGAAGGCAACACTGCCCCAAAATCTGAAGGGAAGGGAGCAGGAATGATGTTCTTGTGTTCTAGTTGGGAGCTGTAGCTGCAGGAGGGGCCTACCTGATTGAAGCTGTGATTACAAAGGGATGCTGCCTTGGTTAGAGCCATGGCAAAGTGGAATGTAGAAGGAAGAGTAAATACCCTGGGTTTTCTCTCTTTCTGTCCATGGATCACTCGCAAGCGCTCTCTTTGGTGGAGCCCATCAAGAAGTGAAGAGGCAAGGCAATCTGGGTGATTTAGGACTTGGCAGTCAGTCTGCTGGGGCAGTGAGAATGGTACAATAAAACAGAGTGAATCCTAACGGGTTTTGGGGAAGTAGAAAATAGCCAGCACACGAGGCTAAAAAAAACAAAAACAAAAACAAAAACAAAAAACAAAACAAAAAAAAACGGGAGAGCAGAGGAAACAGTATGTACCAGGGCAATGGGATGAGAAAGGGCAAAAGTGTTGAGGAACATTCTGGAATGTCCTCTGTGAGGTTAAGAAGCTAGACTGGCCCAGTTTGTAAAAGTATTACATATTAAGCTAAGGACTTTGAAGTTGAGTGTGCTGATGTAAAGATTTTTAAGCAGGGGAGTTACATGATCAGATTTGTGTTTCAGAAAAAAACATAGCTATGGTGGCAATGGAGCAGAGTGGTATGCAAGAGAAATGGAAGTCAGGGGGTTATTGCAACAGTTCAGGGCAGAGATAAGAAAAGACTCACTAAATCAGTTCCCTGAGGGCAGACAGCAAGAGACAAAAGTGGCATTTGGGATATTTAAAAATTAGAGGAAGGGGTCAAACATGCGTAAGGTTTAATTATTAATAATTAGTATTATTGATAATGGCAGCTAACAGATAGTGACTACCTACAATTTGACACTAAATTAAAGATCCCATTAATCTTCAGAGCAACTCTGTGAGGCAGGTGTTATTACCAGTTTTAATTATGAGAAATACAAATGTTTGGGTGGATGATGATAGCATGAATTGAGGTAGAATGTTTAAAGTTGCCAGTGGGGCAGACAGTAAGCTCTAACCAGTAAGCTGTTGGAAAATGGGATGTGGAGCTGAGGAGACGGACCTGGGCTGCTCTTGGGTATTTGAGGAAGCATCACATTGTTGATGTGATAGTTGAAGTCATATAACAGATGGGATCAACCAGAATGAGATACTGAATGAGAAGAAACACTGCCATGTTTTAAGCAGTGTTCAAGGAAGAGCTAGAAAATTTCACATGTGTTTAGATGTAAAGAATACTACACGTAGCCACTTTAGTTGTTGATATAATTGGCCTATCCAAGAATAGCACTTGTGAACTTTGTTCTCATTATCATTGTGATCTTCCAGCTGGTCTAGACTCATAGAGGGCACATAATTTACTACTTTGAAAAGATAGCTGTTATGGCAAACAAGGCATTAATCTCTAGGAACATGACAAAAACTCTAGCTCATTACTGAAGGTGCAGCTTGCTTGAATGAAATACGTTTGGTTTGTTCTAAGCTCTGCCAGTATTTTGTCACGTGACCTTTCATACACCATTTAACGTCTACTTGGGAATGGAGTGCTTTTTGAGCTCCTAACCAGGGAATTATGTTTTTCCCATTAGAAAATTATTTTAGGAAAATATTTCAAAGTTCTTGAATTAGAAGGATAGATTTTTTTAATGTTAGTTCTATGCAAGATTATGTCTATATCTTGGTCAAAATGCAAAGGTCCATTACATTAAAGAGATCCTAAGTTAGTGTTTCATAATAGGCGGAAGTAGGTGTATTAAATATTTTTCATTTTTGGAAGGCAAATGGAAAACATTTTGCATGTGGAATAGGAATCATTTAAGGAACTAAGGAAACCACTAATCTAGCTTAATGCTTTCTATTACTTAGGAAACATTTATTTTATCCCTTGGTTACTGGCAGTTCTATTATGGTTTACAGACAACAATAGAAGGTTTTATGTTTTACGCTTCACCGGAAAAAAAATAGTTCTCAGATATTTGGCCTCAGATAATTGTGAATCCCATTGAGGATGCATTGCATATTTTCTGAGACTATGCTTTTTTAAACCATAAGGAAGCATAGAACACAATTTATCCTGGGAGCTTTCCATTAGGATCTATACTATCTTTTCGTGGATTGTTAATATATACTATATACGGTTGTATTGTATATTATATCTCTTATTAACTCTAGTGCCATCACTAATGGTTTAATATATAACTGTATGTGCCTCAAGGGAGCAGTTTGTGTGTTTTACTGGCAAGGAGCACACAAAAAAAAATCTCCCTGCTGTTTCCCTCTATTATAAATTAATATCCACTACCAAGGGACCTCTTATGATATAAAATTGTCATCCTATGAGTGGTATGGATGAAATTACCATGGAGAAAATCTGAGTGCTAACCAGAGTACAAATAAGACACCACCTATACTGCCGCAAGTAGGACCCCTGATGTCTTATATTAATTTATAATAAATAATTTACATTGCTAATTGCAAAGTTTAATAACCTATAAAATATTTTTAGTCTTGATGTAAGGGCTTTTCTGTACTGAAAGGAAACCTTCTAATAGCATAGAATCATTTTGCCATCATCATAATGTGCTGCCATTTCTGCAAGGGAAGACTTTAGTCAGCAAGGGTACCTGGAGAAAGGACCTTTTCAAATGACATCATTGCCTGCGTTGCTTTTCTTTTTGGTAGTGAAGGAGTTAAAGGAGGTGAAGATTGATCCATAATGACAGTCCCGTGTGTTGTGGTATGGTGGTTGCCTGGCAACTGCACCTGTAGAAACTAAATATTGGACTTGTATCTGTATTAATCCCCTCTTGTTGTCAAGTTTTATAGGTTTTTAATATATTAAGCCTGGAAAATACTTAAAAGCAAAAGGGTTTGCTCACTGGATTATCTTTTGGAATTGTATCAGACTGTTATTTGTCAACAGATGAGGGTATTGGGGAGTAAGTGCTATGTAATGTCACGAATAGGCCTTGAATATATTCGAGCATCTTTTTAACAAGACTAGCCCTCCCCTTGGTATCTAACATCTCTTATTTTATCTCTACCAAGGGCATATTTCTTCACTTAAAGAACATTTATTGACTCTCTTAAGTGTGTTAGCTTCTGCACTAGATATGGGCTTGGGTATTAATGTGAGAAAAACAGAGTCCCTGATCTTTTAGTTGAGAGCAGAGGCTTTGTGATTTAGTGTGGAGCACACCTGGTGAGGAATGTTCTAACTTGTCACACAGGCCACACGGCCATCAGTATCAGCTATTCTTCTTACACTTTTGCGGACATGAAAGTAAGCTGTGGATTATGCCCAATGCCCAGCCTACTATAGCTTCAATCCAAGTTTTCCTCCTCTGCATATTCTCAGGGTGTCCCATGACATTGATTAGCACCCTAATCTATGGCCCCTAGATCTTCATTTCTGTTTTCCATGTCTCAGCTTTCACTTTCAGAGTCTTTACTATTTTGGCCTCATTATGACTTGCCTTCAGGCCATCATTGATCTCCCCTCTAATTAAATTAGGGTCACAGAAAAACTAGGAGGAAAAATTGGCTAAGAAATGACTTATTTTACTAATGAGAAAGCTCTTTAGGGATCAGAGAGTACCTCAAAATTCTAGAAATGGACATAGTCTCAAGATGAAATATATTAAATTGTGTTGTCAATGAATAGGCTAAGCACTTCTGTTGCTATCAATATGAAGAATCACCTATTATCATTCACAGCTGTTTCCAAATGGGGACATTTTGTCATTAATCTTCAGTATAGCCATTATCTTACTTGGCAGAGAAAGTAGAAAAATAGTCATTGCTTTGATCACTGTTAAAATAAGTTAGCTTCATATGAATTGTAAGCCTTTCTAGTGGCCATCAAAACATTTGTGACTTTCATCAGCCGATTTTATCCCAAATCAGTACATCTGATCACAAAGAACAAAGGGGTGAGACGACAGAGATGAATCAAAATGACCTATCTCCCCTATTTCTGTCACTCCCTAAGGCAGCACATTCCCTGCCGCAGCTCATCAAGAAAAGGAACATTTATTAGGTGTGTTACCAAATCATCGACATTCAGTTGGGAAAGGTGAAACAGTATATTATGGAAGAAGATTCATTACAGGAGTGAGATCTTATGAAACTATTGGAGAATCTGGAGAAGTAAAGATCCAGAGGGAGAAATGGAGGATCTGAGAAAGGATCCAGCCAGCTGTCCCAAGGCACTGGAGCTGGTGGGAAGGTCTATGCTTGCAGTGGAATCTCAGAGACACATGTGTCCAGTTGCCAGAGTAGGCTATCAAGGGGAGCTAGGTAAGGGCTTGTGGAAGCTAGCACCATGGCAGCCACTGCTTCTGTAGATACTTGGCCAAGTGTTTGGTGAGCCTGGGGCTGTTGCTGGTAGGCAGTGCTGGCAGTCACAAGGAAGAGCTGGACACAAAGCTGGGGGCAGTGAGGACAAGCTGGTGTAAGTTAGCACCTCTGAGTTGGTGTCCACATTTGGCCACAGGCACCTGCAAAGAGTAAGGGCTACTGCTTCATTTCTGTCTCCCAAAAGTCATGCTAGTTCTTAGCCTGCAACCACATAGGAAAAGAGATTCTTGGAAATATAGTTCCAGATCAACCAGGTCCATGCAGTTGAGACCATCAAAATAACAGTGTGGGGCTCTGTGCAGAGGGCCAGTGAGCTTTCCCTGAACATTCTCATCCCTCGCTCCTTGGCAGACACTTCAAGTAGGTGTCGTAACGAGCCCCCCAAGGGCAGGGATTCTTTATGTCTCATTCATCTTTTTCTCACCATTCTCAACTCAGAACTTACAGTAGGGGATAAGAGGAGAGGAGAAGAGAAAGTAGTCAGGGCTGGATACAATAGTTATAATTTTACAATAACTCCTTTGGCCATGCTGTAGATTGACTACAAAGACTGGTAAGTGGTTCTGCAGCAAATGCTAGACTGCCCCTCTTGTCCCTGTCCCCCACTTATAGCACTGTCCCCCTCAGATGGGTAACCAGTTAACTTTTTCTTATCTACTGTTGAGGTTCAGAAACCCATATCCTAAAAGATGGCATGTTGACACACTAACCTGAAGAAGAAGCCTCAAGATCTCTTTGACCTCTCCTTACCACCATCTGCCCCAAAACTTATCTGCCTAAGATCCAGACTTACCAAAAGGAAAAACTGTCTTCTTCCTCTCGCTGTCAGACCGAGAATGTAACCATACCTGAAGAGACCTTTTTCACTGCCAAAGGGAACTATTTAAAAGTTCATCTCTGTTCCTAGATCCATTCATTTTCCCTAGTAATCCCCTCAACAGAATTCCTCTTCTCCCTTCTCCCATAGCCTGTTTTGCCAGGATAGGGTATAAGCTTCTGAACCACCTTGTGGGGTGGCAAATCATGTTGTGATTTTCCTTGTGCATGCACCTAAAATAAATTTGTATGCCTTTTCTCCAATTAATCTGCCTTTTGCAAGTGAATTTTTCAGCAAACCTTCAAAGGGCCAAGGGGCAAACTTTCACCTCGTCCCCTACATCTCTTAAAAGTTAGTTAGACTCGCAAGTTCCATTGAGCTAGTCATCAGGAATACAGAGATAGCACATAAGGTGCTCACTTTTAAGGCATTTAAGGGAGCAGGATGACATAAAGTCATGAAAGATAAAAAAAAAAAAAATAACAGTGATAGAAGAGAAAAATGAGATTTTTACAAATGCCAAGTTCAAAGGAGGGAAATCCACTGTGCCTCAGCACTGTGAGGGAAAGTTTCTTGAGGGAAGTAGCACAGGTGAAGACCTTGAAGATTGGAAGGGACATGATAAACTCAGCACCTGCCATCGTGTCAGTCAGCTTTGGGGATGAAGAAAGCACATGTGACTTCAACGTGTTACTGCTGGCAGAGGTGGAACTAGTCCAATTATTTAGTTCTACTACACAAGGAGAAAAAAAATAATAAAGACGAAGAGTAACTCAGGAAGGAAAAGCAGGACAAATTTACATGATAAGCAAATAAAGAACATAGAAAAAAATCTGTCTGTATCTATTTTGAATCTCTATAAAAATTCAATAAAAATGACAACAGATATGCCTAAAAATGGCTACGTATTATGGTGGGAACTGTGTTTTTCTTGTGGTTGAGATATTTTGTCTTTAATATATTAATGTGTGAGACTGGGAGTTCATTCTCCAAATGGAATTATGATATTGCATCAGCACACCATTTTGCGGTCAGAATACAATTTGGATCAGAATTATGATTTTTAAAAAATCCTGTAGCTTAGTTGCCAATTCAGGAAAATAAATATGCTCCAGAAAAGGCCCTGCAGAAAAAAGTAGGCCAAGGGTTATAATGCAATGGAAGACCTTGAACTGGGTCAGCCTTAGTTTGTTTAACAGTTCCTTTCCCTCAATGGCATTTCCTTCAAAACCATCCTAATTCTTTAGTTGTGTTTAATTTTGCTCTAAATTTACGTTTCCTCTCTTTGTAATAAGGCCTGGATTATTTCCACTACAGGTTAGCAAATTGGTCACTATTTTCTCTATATGTCAAAAAGTGTAAATGACAAATGTTCCGCTTTTCTCTAGCATAATTAAATTTGGCCTGCAGTTTAAATCCACACAGAGACCATTATTTTCAAACTGAAAGCAATGGATATCCGCAAATTACTTAGAAGCACTGTCATTATGCACAGACACAAAATTTCTGTAATTTAGAATAAGCCAAATAGATACAAGGCTAATCGTTTCATCATATTTAGCCTCAAAATAAGACCACAGAGAGGATATGATGATAGCTTGTCCCTATATAAAGGCTGAAGTAAGCATCAGAGTCAGGGTGGACTAATGAAAACATTCTTAGAGTCAAAGATCTATGTTTGAAATTCCTCCTTCTGCAACTTAATTCTCCTTGTGCAATGTAAAGCTTAAGACTGGTTTTCACCTTCATCAACTATGGACTGTGATAAGAATCGTCTGAAAGAATAAAATGAGGTAATGCTGCTGAAAGCACTTTGAAAACGATAAAGCACCAAAGAAATATTAGCTATCAATATCAGCAACAACCCAAAATACTGTGTAATGTCATCTGCGATAAGAAATATATTTGTAACTGGATAAAAGAAACCTCAATAAATATTTATTGATTAATAATAATTAGATGGTTATGGTGGAACCACAATACCAAAATGTGACAGCATATTAGAATCTTGCAGCTTCGAAAATTCAAAAAATTTGTACAAGAAGTAGTTGCCTGAATTCCTACCCAGTATCAGAGCTTCCATGATTATTAGCCAATCAAGTATATATTTTCTTTTTTTTTTTCTTCTAGATGTATCAGGGCATTTTCCCCCCGGTCTTTGTTTCTTCAGCTAAAAAACATGACCTTTGACTTTCTGAGCAGCTGTATATATTTTTCAAAAGTCAATCAAGGGAAGAAAAATCACTGGTAATGGCAAGTGGATGGGACAGCACTGCACAGTGTAAATGACAGCTGAAGGTTGACAAAAATGCAGCCCCCACTTCAGTTCACTGCTCTGTAGCAAATGGCTCAGTTACTCATAGAATGAAGCCACGCTGAAGGACATCCTGGCAGAAATACTCCCTGCTTTTTTAAAAGAATGTTTGGTGGGTGGTGGTGGTATGGCGGGGAAGGTGGAGTGGAAACTCTAAACATTTGCTCCTATCTGTCAGAAATCATCATCTGAGATAATTGTATTATTAGGGAAAGCAAAGCTCAAGCCATGGCTTTGACCACAGAGGCCAGAGGTGTTTGTGTTTGTTTCAAGATATTGAGTCCGAGTTGAGATCTGGTATTTTGCTGGTGACTGCTGAAGAGGAGGGATTTGGCTCCTGGCACAGCATAAAGGCAAGCTGACAACAAAGCTTTCCTTTCAAGCTATCCAAATGAACACATTTCTAATCTGAAATTCAAATACTTGACAACAGAGAGCCTGTGAGCTGGGCTTTGAACAGGAAATTGCTTCATGGTTTTAGCATAATGAATTAGGCAGTTAGACTAAATCCATTTAGCAGGAAAAGAATGCTTTCACATGCTTTGTGAAAGAAAGGAGGGGGGCAAAACCTTCTTAATTTCCCAAATTTCTCAGGACTTACAGACACAAATGCTCCATATAAATTTTATCTGTTATGTTCTATGATTGGTATGTAAAAAACTGTCAGATCCTGGTATTCAGAAACCACCTTTGTTAGAAAATGCTGCGCCTTTTAATATTGGGGAAACTGAATGTGATGAATACAGGTTAACAGGTCTCATCTTTCTCCGTGTCCTGTTCTTTCCATGCCAGTGGTGAATGCATTTTAATTCTGGAACCTTTTTTAGTGGCTGCCAGTGTTAAGTTCAACAGATGCAATATTGCACTCTTTTGGGGAACAGGGAAGAGATGGGGAAGAAAAGAGGAAGCCTCCCGCCTTCCTGGACACTGGGCTCAGAATTGCATCTCTGAGTCTCAGTCCTGAACACAGGATCAGCTGCCCAGTCAGCCGGGCTTGTGACAACAGAGGTCGGGGGAAGGGGAATAAAGTTTGCTTGTGTCAGGTCCATGTAACAAGTCTGACCTTGAGAGAGCCTGTTGACTGACATCCCTTGAGAAGAAAAGAGCTAGAGAAAATGAAAAAATGTTAAAAAGGAAGAGACAAAGAAAAGCAGTAGTACTAATAGCATAAACAAGACAAAGATCCTGAGAGAAGAGAGGGTTAAATCCCGTCCCAAGCACGCTTGCAGAGATGAGGGTTGATCTGTAACCAGCCACAGCAGCACTTCCTAGAGGCTTGCTGCCTATAGACACTTGGCTGTGTGGGGCACCGCCTCTGAGCTTGGGCCCAAAGAAGACAGCTAAGGGAACAGTGTTCTGTGTCATCACTCTGCCACCAGAGAGGACACATACATAATAAGGTTTGACATCGTTGCATTTACAACTTGATAGGTAATAGACCCAAACTGTTTCTTGCTCCCCACCTCTATGGAAACAAAATGTAAATAAATATGGCTTCTTTTTAATCATTGTTTTCAACTTTCCTTTCAGAGGGAACAGTGAAGGCCTTCCAGTTGTCATAGTGATGAAGACACTATGACAAATTACATTATGAAGGGATGTTTTTAAAACCACTAATGTGTACCAAGCACCTAATTCATATTTACAGTTAAAATAAAAGAACTGCATCCCAATTTTGTCAGTGCTAAGGAAATCACCCTTCTTGGCGCGGGTTGGGAGACCCTGACAAGCACACAGGTTGGTTATATGATCACCTACTTGAATGGACGCCTAATGAATTAAGCTGGGAACTATTGACATTTAAATGCATGAGAACAGTTCTGATCTGGAATAGTAATGATCACTCCAGGAGCGGAATATGAATATTTAAAGGACTCTCTGCCTTGTGAGTTGGGCTGAGGCACCAAGCAGAACTAGTCAAAATTCCTTCAGGATAGTACCTCAATCCAAGGAGTGTGAGATGGGCAGAGAGGAAAGTCTGATAGCCAACTAGCTTGAATTTATCTAGGGGAAACAGGACAGAATTCCAAATTTAAGCCTGTTGCCAGACATAATATTCCAGAGTCTGGGGAGAGAAGGGGCTGTTTGCAGGAGGGGTATACACAGAAGCAGGTCCGGAGAGATGAGCTCTCTTGCCCACGGAAGCCAAGAATCCCTTTAATTGGGGCAAAGTCTTTAATTATATGAGAAAAGAGAAAGCGTGAAATGTAAGTGAGCCTGGGAGAGCTAAAGCAGAATGAAATTCATGTTGGCTTAGGGCTCATATCAGAGCTTTCTTAAGGGGAGGAGAGAAATCTCTAAGGACTGGTTTCTTAAATATAGGCTCTTGCAGATGCTGAGAATATCTTTGCAGACCTGCCCCACAACTCTCCCCAAAGAGAGTTTTACAGGCTCTCTTCAAGGAGCTGGAAGCACTGAAAAGGCAGTGACAGATGAGCATAGTTGGGAGCATCAGAGACAGTGAACATTTGTCCATCCAAGTCCTTGTAAGAGCAAAGGGAAAAATTGTATCTTCCCTTCCCGTCTCCACTCCAGGAATTAGAAAGAGTTTAGGCTAAAGAGGTCTGTTACAATCTCAATATTTCCTTCAGATTTAGAGATTTATCTTAAAAATTCTTGAGTAATTTATTTTCAGTTCCAGTATGTGTTGATATCATCTTGATATAAAAATGATTTAAAATCTATTGCCAGGCGCAATGGCTTATGCCTGTAATCCCAGCACTTTGGGAGGCCGAGGCGGGCAGATCACTTGAGGTCACAAGTTTGAGACCAGCTGGCCAACATTGAGAAATCTCGTCTCTATTAAAAATACAAAAAAATTAGGTGTGGTGGTGGGCACCTGTAATCCCAGCTACTTGGGAGGCTGAGGCAGGAGAATTGCGGGAGGCAGAGGTTGCTCTGAGCTGAGATTGCACCACTGCACTTCAGCCTGGGCGATAGAGCAAGACTTCATCTAAAAAAAAAAAAAAGAAAAATTCTACTATCAAACTAACTTGAGCTTCAGGAAGAGGTGCCATGCTTACTGTGTGGCTTTGCAGACACCTGGCTCCCTGCTCCTGGGCTGCCTCTGAGTTGAGGAAAATGGACCTGTGGCCAGCTCTTTACAAAATGACTGCAAAAAGAGTTGCCAAAGCCCAGCTCTGGCTGTTGTTTTCGTATTCAGTTCAACCCTAACTCAAAACAGGTGAAGTAATTTAAGGATAACTTTCCTTTCTTTTAGCTCTTCCATGTTGCCCCTAAAGAATTAACTGAATGGGCTGGGTGCAGTGGCTCATGCCTGTAATCCCAGTACTTTGGGAGGCCATGGTGGGCAGATCAATTGAGGTCAAGAGTTTGAGACCAGCCTGGCCAACATGGTGAAACCCCATCTCTACTAATAACACAAAAATTAGCCGGGTGTGGTGGCATGCACCTATAATCCCAGCTACTCCAGAGGCTGAGGCTTGAACCTGGGATGGGGAAGTTGCAGTGAGCCGAGATTGTGCCACTGCACTCCAGCCTGGGCAACACGATGAGACTTCATCTCAAAAAAAAAAAAAAAAAAAAAAAATTAACTGAATGGAAAACTTGATAAAGTTACTTCGATCTTTTCCTACCTCAACCTCTAAAGATTTAGCATCTCCTTTGGGATGTTTTTTTTCTCTCTGAGTATGTAAAATATAGTTAGAAACAAATTGCTAATAAGAAATACAAATTGACTGTAAATGCAAATTTACCCCATCAACTTAACCTAAGTCATCTTTCTCTCCTCACCCTTTTGGAGACAACAGATTTTAATTAAGTATCAGCATAGGCAAAGGGCAAGCCTCACAGGTACATTGTCGAGGAAAATCCTCCAGTGTTTGCATGCCGTTCAACAGTCCATTTTTCTGCTTGTCACCGGGTGGTCCCTTAATGTGGGGACTGCAGAGGCATCTCAAGACTGTGGGACAGACCCTCATTTGGCAGGCTGATGGAACTTTCCCAGCATTGCAACAACCACACCCCTTTAAAAGGGAAAACATAACAAGACAACAGAAGTTAGGAGAAACATTAGCCAGCTATTTGTATCATTTCATTAGTGTTCATTAAAGTTTTTAGTAAAACAGCTAATATAGAACAGGCAGAATAATGTTCTTAACCATAAAATTGAGTTCACCATATGTATAGTTAAGGTAGGTCAATCACCTTCCTCAAACTCCACTTGTTTGTATATTATCTTCATATATCATCTACACAAAATTATTTTACTTTTCCATTGTATAACTTTAACTTATTTTTGTTTTCTTGGATTTATTCTAAGCAAGAATATTTATGAAATGATAATTTTGACATGCTAATTTTTCTCCTAAATATATTAAAATAAGTATTTAATTATTAAAATACAAGATAGAAAAATGTGTCCATCTGCCACCTAAACATATTGTGAAACCCCAGTATTACACATAAAACAGGTAATGCTTGATTACATCAGGCCCTACAGTGGCCAGTAAGGGGTTAAACATGGAGAAAGGAAGTAGACCAGATTGCCTATATTCTGTAGGTGGAAGCATTGGGCTTTGAATTTCAAGGAAGGGTACTTTGGGCCACAGGCAGGCCAGGAAGAGAGGGAGCGCTGGGCTCCTCTAAGAATTCCTGAGGGAGACTGGGGACTAAAGAGAGTGCATTGCTGAATCCACAGGTATGCAAAGCTGGCACTAGAGAACTGTGACCCAACCTATATCCTGCTCATCCTGCATCACTGCTGGTGCAGGGAGGAAGAGAGACAATAAACTGTTTTTAGAGGATAAGTGCCTGTCTGTCAGTTTCCTCTGCATTTGTAACTGGGGGTTATTTTCCACTTACCACTATTATTGGAATAGAGTAAGATCTACTGATATAAAAAAATAAAAATGCCTCTTTTTCCTTTGTAGGCAAACCAGTTTGAAGGGTTCAGTAAATGATCCCTGTTTTTGTACCTGCAGTCCATGACCATGGTGAAAGAGATCGATGTTTTCCTAGGGGAGTGTGCAGATACTGCAAAAGCTTCCAGCTGAAGCGGAATGTTACATTGAAAGGGCTTGGGCAGCAGCCCACGTGTGGCCAGTGAGGTTGCATGCTGCCTTGGTGCTGACTAGGCAGGGGAGCACCCGAACATCACCCTATCCAGAATTGCCTTGGGAAATGGGCCACTCTAGGCTGACATTTCTTCCAGACCTTCCCTATTTTTAGCCATGATCCCCTTGGAGTATGAACACTGGTTGGACAAATAAGAGAAAACATGTGACAGTGTGGGGCCAAGGTCTAGGTCTTGCTATTGTTGTAATTTGTTTTTCAATAAATTAAATCCCTAAGTAGATCAAAGTTATAAGACTGTCATGAGACTATGCCTAGCATAGTGCCCAGGATACTGTTCCATCACTAATAGTAGGGCAATAGCAACACCTTGTGCTTGCTATTTATAGGCCACTCTTCCGAGTTTGTGACAAGTAGTAATTCATTTAATCCTAATCATAAATTATATTCAATATATATGATTCCCACTTTACAGATGGAGAAACTAAGTCCTAGAGTGGCTATTTTGTCTGTGGTCATGCAGCTAGTGTGAGGCAGAGCTTTGAGAATCCAGGCAGCCTGGCTTTAGAGTGCCCTTAGAACTACTGCACTATTCTGTTTTGCTTACTAAATATGGAATGGATGGGAGGAAGGTGAAATAGGGGCTTATATGGCCTACTGAGCTTGATGTCTTTGATCTTCTATGCCACCAGAACCTTAGTGGTTCTGACTCCACTACTTGTGCTAGAAAGATCACGGATTTCCTTCCCTTCCACATTCAAAAGTAAAATAAATGAATGGAAGGTTCACCTCAGGATTGTCATTAGAGTGTTGGGGGAAAATGTTACCAGTTTCCTATTAACTACAACAAGCACTGTGTAGATAAATACTATATGTTTCGTAATGTTAATGTTTGGCTTTGAGATAATAGTGATGAATCAGCAAATTCAGGATCGTATTTTGTTTGTTTTAGAAGTACAGACAGGATCTAATCAATTTTTCTTGTTATATCTTCTTATAGAAATCTATTCAGATTGGTCAACCTTCTTGAAATAGAATATATGCACATAAACTTTAAACAATATTATAATTGGGTTTGAGCTATTTTGAATTTTAGAATCCAGTTTGTCATAGTTGGATCTTCAAATTAAAGCTCTGGGCAAGTATTTGGATATTAAAATATTAAAAGCATAACATGACCTGCTCATTCTTCTTTTAGTGGTATTTAGGTTCCATTACTGAAATATATCCCATAGGGTATGGCCTAGTAGTTAAGCTACAGAGTTCTGGAATCAAATACTTTAAGTTGGAAATCTTTTGGGTTTCCAATACTTGTAGGCTGTACTACTTGTAGTACTGAAATACTTGTAGGCTGTGTGTCCTGAGGCAAACTACTTAACCTCTCTGTGCTTCTGTATTTTCATGTGTAAAATGGGGTAATATAGTCCATGTTCATGAGGTGATCCATGTAATGGGCTCTTAGTACAATGCCTGATGCATTGTAACTGCTCAGTAAACATTAGTTAAAATGGAAAAATAGGCCGGGCGCGGTGGCTCAAGCCTGTAATCCCAGCACTTTGGGAGGCCGAGACGGGCGGATCACGAGGTCAGGAGATCGAGACCATCCTGGCCGACACGGTGAAACCCCGTCTCTACTAAAAAATACAGAAAACTAGCCGGGCGAGGTGGCGGGCGCCTGTAGTCCCAGCTACTCGGNTAGTAGGCCGGGCGCGGTGGCTCAAGCCTGTAATCCCAGCACTTTGGGAGGCCGAGACGGGCGGATCACGAGGTCAGGAGATCGAGACCATCCTGGCCGACACGGTGAAACCCCGTCTCTACTAAAAAATACAGAAAACTAGCCGGGCGAGGTGGCGGGCGCCTGTAGTCCCAGCTACTCGGGAGGCTGAGGCAGGAGAATGGCATAAACCTGGGAGACAGAGCTTGCAGTGAGCTGAGATCCGGCCACTGTACTCCAGCCTGGGTGACAGAGCGAGACTCCGTCTCAAAAAAAAAAAAAAAAAAAAAAAAAAAAAAAAAAAAAAAAAAAAAGGAAAAATAAACGCATATTGTGCAATTTTAGTTTACAATAAACAAAAATTTCAATAAAAATATTTATTAGAAGATGGTCGAACTCTAGCCCTTTCACAGAATGCTAATTCATGAGATTTTAAATATGTATTTTGATTATATGATTAATGATTAATGGTAGATGCTGTGTCAGACATACTGTATGTAAAATACCCTCCCCCATTCCACCAAATAAAGCAAGCACATAATCTGAGCATGTCTCCTCTACAGTAAACACAATAATTGTGGCTTCAAAATAGCACCGAGTAAGGTGACATTATTTTTTCTTAGCAGTTTCACTCCTGTAGTCATCTAATAACTTTGAAGCAGATTAATCCATTAAAAGGTGTACTCCTAGTGTTTAATAATTGCCAGTAAAGTCTAATCAGATAGCAACTGCTACAGAAGAGCCTTCAAGAAATACTATAAGATAATTAAAACATAAAGGTTATGCAAAAGTAGCAAATCAATAGAGACAGTAAACATGGTTTATCAACAGTCCCGAGAACATTTTTTCAATTCTAAAATGTAAATGGACTTGGGATAGAGCCCATGCTAGGATGATAGATAGGATCCCGGTAACGGTTTAATTAACTCCAGTTTCCTCCATGTTAAAGGTTGCCGCAGCCCACTGGCTCATGTAACAAACTCTCTTAGGATTTCCTTAGCCGCTGTCTGATATGAAGACCAGGAAGCCTTCCTTTCTTACAGGGTTAAGTTTTGCCCTCTCCTCTGGAGGCTTTATCAAAACACAATGCTCTGTTTTCTCTATAAATACACAGATATTTTTAATTTCAGCTAAAATGGTTTGACTTTGTAATCAAGGTAAAAGAAACACACACACACTGCCTAAGTAATGAGAAGAGTTTGCTGGGAAGAGTTGCGTAATTAAAATTATATATTAAAATTCATGTGTAGTGTGTGTAGAATTTTAGAAAAACCATAGCAGCTCTCCAGATGACTCATTTGCTGTTTTAATTCTTCTGTAATGTAGGCGATTTTATAATTAGCCACAGAATTGTGCCACTTGGTTAGTTCAACACAGTGAAAAGAATAATAAAGAATATTTACTATTAATTGATATTTAAACTGCTACTCTGAGCAGCCCGGGTAAGAAGTAGTCATTTACTGTTCTTAGCTAGCCATTATAAATGGAATATAGCCAGTGCTTTGCTTGCAATAGTTAAACCTATTGGGGGAGACGAGGGTAGGCATCATTTGAAGAATTGCAATATTTCTAAAAAATCACTGTGAGGGCCAAGTGTTAAAATAAAAATTCTTTTTCCAACCGGGTGGAATTAGGTTTCATGCAATTAACTTTATCATTAGTAAATAAAAGAGTTACTTAACCTCTGCCCTTGCAGAAGTTCTTGATATTTTGCTTAGTAAAGGGCAAGAAACCCATTATGGCTTATTTGTTCACTTCGTTAAAAGGTTATTCTTAAAGATTGTGATATAGAAACATATAATACATAATGTTTGTTAATAAAGATCTATTCACTACACCATTTAAAGAAGCTGGCACTATGTAACACTCATTAGTGCCGTGAACGGGAGACCTTTTTCTGTTGTTCCCATGGGAAAGGTTATCGAGCTGTCAGTAAAGGGCTCATTTTCTTTAAATTAAAAATCAGCGAAGAATCTTGTGTAGAGGATATTAAAAGCAAGTGTAGTCATGCTGTCTTATTGCAAGATGAGCTAGACGTCAGTATGTGGTTTAATGCTTTTGAAATGAAAATTTAGAAATGCCGACTACCTGTGATTCTGAAAATTTCTCTCTCTTCCAACAGTTAGGATTTTCATCCTGAAGCAGAAATCTAAGCTTGTTCTTTTAAACAATGATTTAGAGGAAGAAATTTAACACCCCCTGCTTGCAATTACCATTTTTCAATAAATCTATACTTTCTCTGCCCTCCTCCATGTTATCAGTCATCCACATCCCAGAGGAAATGCTTCAGGCTTGGGGTTAAATTAAGGTCCTATCTCTAGTGATTGTCTAGAATGCTGTCTACATTCTCAAACAAAACAGCCATAAATACCTCCTGCCAAGTGGAGACGCTGGTTTTGTTTTGTTTTTGTTTTTCTATTGATCTTAATGGAGAGAGTACTACTTGCTAGCTGAAAATTAAAAGCAACAATTATATTTTATTATAAATTGAAAGTAGGTTGAATCTCAATCAATATAGTTCTGTGATGCTGAAATCAACATGGGACATGGATGTCTTATATTCTTTTTTGGAAAAAAATTGATCTAATGAGATACATTGTCTTTATATTTCTCAAAATAATATTTCAAGTTATACTACTTCATACTACCTTTCTTTGACAGTTCAGTGATACTTTTTCAGCTCTTTTAGGATAAATATAGCATCTGAAAAGAATAAGCATTTTACAACCTCTTGCTTAATAAATAAAAATTAGAAAAACACATTCTATTCTATGTAAATTAGTTTTACTAAATAGAAAAAATTATCTCAGACATCAGGGTTAGTCAAGGTCAAAGATAACCAAATTTTCTGATAAAAACATTAAAGAAACATATGACATACCACAACATAACACACACACACACACACACAAAATATCAATATTTGCTTTATCAAATATAGTGGGAGATAAATAGGCAATCAGTATGATTAAGATCTAAACAAAACCCAATGTACAAAATGAGAGGGTTTCCATAATTTGCTGTAAAATCTTTGAGTCGAGTGATAGAGGAAGGTATCACAGAGAAATATCTGTGTGGGAGGAGGGTAGCTTACTCTAATTCACCAGCAAATCATGGCACAGTGGAGAGAGAGGAATACTTTATGTTGTGTGTTCAGACAGGAAATTCATCTGCTCAACTCATCTAGTAAATATGCATTGGATATATGTGCCAGGCACAGTTCTAGGCACTGGGGATATGAGTTAAAACAAAGTCCCTGTCATCATGGAGCTTACATTCTAGTGGGAAAAACAGACCAATGAATATACAAATATAAAAATAGATGTATTTTTATAAATATGTTTTTATAAATCTGGATTGCAGTAATTCTGAATATTACAGTGTCAAGGTTTATAATTGTAAAATTCTATATTCTACAATTATTTTTCTGCAGTTTTTAAAGTCTTGGTTTTTATGTTTCCCTAGTTGTGTATAGCCATTTCTCTATTTTTGTTTTTGTTTTTGTTTTTGAGACAGAGTTTCATTCTTGTTGCCCAGGCTGGAGTGCAGTGACAGTAATCTTGGCTCACTGCAACCCCTGCCTCCTGGGTTCAAGTGATTCTCCTGCCTCCACCTCCCAAGTAGCTGGGATTGCAGGCATGCACCACCACGCCTGGCTAATTTTGTATTTTTAGTAGAGAAAGGGTTTCACTATGTTGGTCAGACTGGTCTCGAACTCCAGACCTCAGGTAATCAGCCCACCTCAGCCTCCCAAAGTGCTGGGATTACAGGTGTGAGCCACCACACCTGGCTGATTTCTCTATTCTTAAGGTCTTTGTTTTCATATATTTTTCAAAAAACCATATTTTATATCCAGGCATTTTTTATAAGAATTGGGGGAGGCCAAGGCGGGTGGCTTACCTGAAGTCGGGAGTTCAAGACCAGCCAGGCCAACATGGTGAAACCCCATCGCTACTAAAAACACAAAAATTAGCTGGATGTGGTCACACACATCTGTAATCCCAGCTACTCGGGAGGCTGAGGAAGGAGAATTGATTGACCTGGAAAGAGGAGGTTGCAGTGAACTGAGATCACGTCACTGCACTTCAGCCTGAGCAGCAGAGCGAAACTCCGTTTCAAAAAAAAATGGGGATGGTTATTGCCTGAATTTTTGCATCCTATTTTGTATATATTCAGTCAAGTTTCAATAGGGAAACATAAGATTACTCTAGGCACTTCAAGAAGGGAGGAATTTGAGGAAGGCAGAGGCTTACTAAACTGTTCAAAGAGCTGAGGTAGTGAAAGTCAGCACAGCTGACATTCAGGAAATCAGAAAGGATAACCATTACACATGATCTAAGAGACCTCTGGCACTCAAATAGTTGCCTTCCCAGAGGATGCTTAGAAGCTGCTATTTGCCAAAGCCTCTATTCTTGCCTGCTGCCAGCACCAAGCCATGGTAGCTTCTGCGTTTTATCTTTTTATTTTTATTTTTATTTTTTTTTTGCCTTCTAAATCTGTGCAAGTTCCTCTCGGTAAAATCCAATCTGGAATCTGCTGGCTGAGATTATAGAAAATAGTGTTCCCAGTCTTTATATTTTGCAATACAGAGGAGAACATAAAAGGGACGAAATGATACCTGCTTATCAACAGAAAATCTGAATATACCTTGACTGTTTATAAAATTGAGTAACGTGTTCTTTCCCATATAAATATTCTCCAATAACCACTGGCACTGAGTGTTACTATGGAGCCTGATTAATTTTCTCCCATCCTCCTCCTTTCTTTTTTAAAAATCTTGACACCAAAGAACCTTTTTCTTTATTTTTGAAGTTCAATTATATCATGCAGAGTATGGGCATTTATAGTGAATTATATTATTCCTAATGATCCCTGAACCTATCAGAGGAGTGTATTTTCCCAACCCTGTATCATGCTTGGCCATGTGACTTGCATTGACCGATAGAATGTAAGGAGAAATGACACGGTAGCAATTCTCAACCAGAAGCTTTTATAGTCAATGTGTTTTTGCTAACTTGCTTACTCTTTTCTTTGTCAAGAGAATTGTATATTCCAGATCATGGCTTTGCCTCCAATGTTGGTCCAAGAATGAGAAGACATGGAGTAGAGCCAAACTCAACCTGGAGCCATATAGCATAGGCAGAGGAATAAACTCTGTTTTTTAAGTCACTGAGATTTTGAGGCCACTCATAATTGCAGCAGAGTTAACCAATGCTGTGTTGCTGATTCTACATTAGTCCTGATATGGTTTGGATCTGTGTCCCCACCCAAATCTCATGTTCAGTTATAATCCCCATTGTTGGAGGTGGGGCCTGGTGATTAGATTATGGGGGCAGATTTCTCATGAATGGTTTAGCATCATCCCCTTGGTGCTGTTCTTGTGATAGTGAATGAGTTCTCATGAGATCTGTGTGTTTCAAAGTACATAGCACCTCTCTCACCTCCCCTCTTGCTCCTGCTCTGGCCATGGGAAGTGCCAGCTCCCCCTTCACCTTCTGTAATGACTTTTAGTTTCCTGAGGCCTCTCCAGAAGCTGAGCAGATGCCAGCATCATGCTTTGTGTACAGCCTGTGGAACTGTGAACAAATTAAGCATCTTTTCTTTATAAATTACTCCGTCTCTGGTATTTCTTTATAGGAATGTGAGAGTGGACTAATGCAAGTCCCCATGCCACTCCCTCCAACCTCTCTTGAATGCAGTATACTATTTTAATATGCTATCTCAAATACTTCCTAATTTCAGGAATGTTTTTACCTTGACATTTAAAAATTCTTTTTCTGTCCTTTTTTTTTCCCCTGCTTATTTTGTTCAGGGAACTTAAACAGTGTAATGATCTTTTTTCAAAAAGTTGGTTTATTTCTTTATGGTAGTCTTGATTCTCATCCATTAAATAATAGTAATAACCTTGCTTATCATCTTCTCTACTGCATTCTCAGTGCCTCTACAAAGCTTAGCACATGAAAGACATGGAATAAATGTTTAGAGAGTATGTGAATAAACAGATATTTTCTACTATATTATATCTTTTCTGAAATCTTGTATATATTCTCAATAAGATTAAATTACTCATTGCTCTTATAATCATATAAAATTATTTCAAATTTGGCTTGCTTTCTTGAGTACTATTTTCTGAAATGTATTTTCTTTTTTTTGATATGGAGTCTCACTCTGTTGGCCAGGCTGGAGTGCAATGCCATGATCTCATTTCACTGCAACCTCTGCCTCCCAGGTTCAAGCAATGCTCTCACCTCAGCCTCCCGAGTAGCTGGGATTACAGGTACCTGCCATCATGCACGGCTTATTTTTGTGTTTTTATGGAGATGGGGTTTCACCATGTTGGCCAGGCTGGTCTTGAACCCCTGACCTCAGGTGATCTGCCTGCCTCAACTTCCCAAAGTACTGGGATTACAGGTGTGAGCCACCGCACCTGGCCTGAAATGTATTTTCTTTAACAACTTTTCCATTTGTTTCTTTTTTCTGCTATGGTGCAGATTCTATAGATAGGTCTTATTTTGTTCATTTTATTTATGATTAGAACGTGTCATTTAATGAAAGGAAATGGCTAAGAAAATAGTGCATGTGAATGTGTGGTTGCATGGTAAGAAAGGGTACTTTGTGGTTTCTATTTAGATTTATATTGCTAAATACTTTCTCATAAGGTATGTATTTTTCTCTGGGCACATGTCTTCCCTCAGCCTTTGATGTTCAAGAGACTACTTTGTCTAGTGGGTTTGTTAGTAGACCAGAAACGGAAAACTAGCAGCTCTGAGGATATATGTAGCCGGCTGATATGCTGTATTTGGCCTGGCAATTACTAACTTGAACAGTGTATTTTCATTGTTAACATTTAAAAGCTGGATGAGTTCTCATAAATATCTAGACTTCTGGCTTTTCCTCAACCTCTCCCTCACCCAACTGGAAGGTTTGAAAATATTGGGTCTGCATTTTTTACTGAATACAGAGTAGCACTGAAACTGGATAATAGCATCTCTCCACTGAGAGGGGATGTGCTACCCAGTTGGCCACAATTTCTACCATTCTTAGCTCTATCACTGTGGTGAGCATAATGAGGTGACCCCAATGAGTCAGGACCTTGTATAATCCCCTCCTTTTGAGTACAGGTGGAAACTGTAACTTTTTTTCTAGGCAAGAGAATAATGACAAAGGTGATGGGATAGTCATTTCTATAATTGAGTTACATTATAGAAACTCCATCTTAGATCGGTGAGAGATTCTCCTTATGACAGTGAAGAGGTAAGTTATTTTATTGTGGGAGGGCCTGTGCGAGTGTCCGGGGGAGGGCCATCAACTGCAAGTGTCCTTATGTGTTAAGAGAAGTTCCCAGCTGGGATGGACAGCAAGAAAATGGGTCCTCAGTATTAAAACCACAAAAAACTGAATTCTGCCAACCACCATGTGAACTTGGAAAAATATCCTGAGTTGTAAAAAGGAATGTAGTTTGACCAACATATTGTTTGCAGCCATGTGAAACTATGACCAGAGGACATAGTTAAAAGCCATGCTGAGTTTACAGATCCACAAAACTGAGAGATAGTAAATGTGTATTGTTTTCAGTCACTAAGTTTGTGGTAGTTTTTAATTCAGCAAAATAAAAATATACCACCCATACTAAGGTCATATGTCAGTTATCAGTTATCTTTAATCTTAGTTTTAGTTTGCATTCAACCTGGCCCAGTTCACCTATTTACCTTATCTAGGAGGCCAGTGTTATTCTGAAACAACTAGAAAAAGTCAAGTGAGTTTTAAAATGTAATTTTTTAAATAAAATAGAGGGCATTGGACTAAAAGTAGAGTAATTGAGCTAAAATTTCAGAGAGGAGGAAAAATGTTCTGAGTTCATTTGACTATTAGCAGAAATTTCTTCCCTGGGGCACTTGTTGATTCTGGGAACTGAGGATTGGTCCTAGCCTTGGAAAAGAATCTCTGTTGAAAGGAAAAAGTAACCTACAAGGCTTTTATTGGTTGCATGAGCTAGAGTGACAAATTAAAAACATGAGGGGTCTTAAATGCATGACTGGTTCTCTCCTGGAAATGTTTATAGCATCCTGGTTCTGTGTAAGTTGCTGTGGAGCCAGACCAAAAGTTCTAAAGAGTCCTCATTTTTGTAAGTCTCAGCAAATCCCTAGCATAATAAATATAAGGAAACCCACACCTGGGAATATAATAGGCAAATTTCTGAAAGCCAAAGGGAAAAATAAGATAAAACAACCAATGGATAAAAAGACATATTACCTTCAAAGAAGCAATGACAAAACTTACATTTGACTTCTCAACAGAAATGTAAGTCAGAAGACAGCAGAATGCCATCTCTAGGTTCCAAAAGATAAAAACTGATGGTGCATAATTATTTACCAAGAAAAATTCCTTCAAAATTAAGGTAAAATAAAAATGTTTTCCAGACAAACAAAAATAAAGGGGATTTAACACCATCATGCCTGAAATAAAATAAATACCTTTTAAAAGGAGGGAAAATTTATCCAGAGGGAACATGGTAATGCCAGAAGGAATAAAGAATATTAAATAAGTAGTGAGAATAAGTTAAATACTGACTTTGCAAAAACAATAATTGTAATGTCCTGTGGAATTTACAATGTAAATGGAATTAAAATTTTAATACAGTTGGAAGAAGTGAGATGAAGGTAAATGGAATTAAAATATTCTACAATTCTAACAGTATTAGGCAAGTGGTAAAAATATTCTTTTAGATCAAAATAAGCCAAGAATGCTTGCCTTAATTTTAAGAGTACCACTAAAAGAATCAAAAGTTTTATGAGTGGCTTGGGTTTTCCATTGAGCCCTATGTACCCTGACATTCTGTTGTTCCTGGCAAGGTCTCAGAAGGTACCTTCCTTGATTCTTATGTGTTCCACAAACACCCCAGCTTTGGTACCTCTAATTAATGTCTTTTGATAAGCCTTTTATAACTATGATATTCTTAGATAAAATCTATAGTCTCCTTGAGATCTGAGATAGCAGTTGGGTACTCAAGGTTTTCTTTTCTTTTCATAGTTCTTGGAAAGCTGGATACCTCGCTCATGGTTGGAATTGTGACCAGTCGATTCTATTATTGAAAATAAAATTGTACTGGTGGTCTAATTTTTTAAGTGAAGGTCTAAATTTTCTAGAAAGAATAACGCAGTACAAATGGACTTATTGACAGAACTATTAAAATTCAAAGTGTGAGGAGAAAATGGAATTAATATGTATAGAGGGTTTTTTTTGTTTGTTTCTTTTCTTCTTTTTAAATAATAAAAGTTGATTTGGTGTTTTAAGTAATGTGTTATAACTATAGCATGTTCTTTGTGACTTTGTGAGTCTCATTAAAATTAGAAAGCAGTGATTTGAAACAAATTACTGGAGAAAATCACTTAACCACAAAAAAAGACAGTAATGAAGAAAGACAAAAGCTACCAAACAAATACAAAAAAAGTAAGAAAATGGCTGTAGTAAGTCCTACTTATCAATGATAACGTTGAATGTTAGTGGACTAAATTCTCCAATTAAAAGACACAGAATGTCTAAATGACTTAAAAAACAAGACTCAACTATATGCTGCATATAGGTAACTCACTACACCTATAAATTCCTACATAGATTGAAGGCAAAGGTATGACAAAAGATACACCATGCACATGGACACAAAGAAGAGCAGGAATATGCTATACTTAGATAAAATAGACTTTAAGTGAAAAACTGTCAAAAGACACAAGGTGTTTATACAATGATAAAGGGGTCAATTCAGTAAAAGGATATAACAGTAATAAATACATATGCTCCCAAATTTGGAACCCAAATATATAAAGCAAATATTAATAGATCTAAAGGGAGAGATAGACTGCAGTACAATAACAAAGGGACTTCAACACCCTACTTTTGTCAATGGACAGATAATCTAGTCAGAAAATCCACAAAGAGATGTCAAAGTTAGATGTATTCTGCATCCAACTGCTGCAGAACATATATTTTTCATCAGCATATAGAACATTCTCCAGTATAGGCCATATGTTAGGTCATAAAACAAGTCTCAACAAATTCAAAAAAGTCAAAATCGTATCAGTTACCTTTTCTGACCATGTGGAATAAAACTAGAAATCAATAACAAGAGAAACTTTGGAAACTGGAGAAATACATGGGAATTAAACAGCATGCTCCAGAATGACCAGTGGGTGAATGAATAAATTGAGAAGGGAATTAAGAAATTTTGTGAAACAAATGAAAATGGAAGCACAATATATCAGAACCTATGGTATACAGCAAAAGCAACACTAAGAGAGAAGTTTATACTAATAAATTCCTACAACAAAATAAATAAGTAAATAGAAAGACTTCAAATAAACAGTATGACATGCATCTCAAGGAACTAGAAAAGCAAGAACAAGCCAAACAAAATTAGTAGAATGAAAGAAATAATTAGGACAGAAATAAATAAATTGGAAACTAAAACAATTACAAAACCTTAACAAACAAAAAGTTGATTTTTTAAAAAAGATAAAATTGGCAAACCTTTAGCTACACCAAGAAAGAGAAAAAAACCAAATAAACAAAATCAAAGATAAAGAAGAGACATTACAACTGATAATACAGAAATACCAAGGGTCATTACAGACTATTAATTATATGCCAACAAATTAAAAAACCTAGAAGAAACAGATAGATGCCTGAACACATACAACCTACCAAGATTGAACCATGAAGAAATAGAAGCCTGAACAGACCAATATGGAGTAACAAAATCAAAGCATTCGTAAAAAGTCTCCCATCAAAATATGGCCCAGGACCTGATGGACTAATTGCTGAATTCAAATATTTAAGAGGAACTAATACTAATTCTACTCAAACTATTTTTTAAAATTGAAACTCATTCTATGAAGCCAGCATTACCCATACAAAAACCAGACAAGGATACAACAAAAAAAGAAAACTACAGACAAATATCCCTTATGAACATAGATGCAAAAATTCTCAACAAAATACCAGCAAACCAAGTTCAACAATACATTAAAAATATCATTCATCATGATCAAATGGGATTTATTTCAGGGATTAAAGTATGGTTCAATATATGCAAATCAATAAATATACATCATATCAATAGAATCAAGGGCAAAAATCATATCTTTTCAATAGATGATAAAAAGCATCCAATAAAACTTAACATCCCTTTATGATAATTACCCTCAAAAAATTGAGTATAAAAGGAACATACTTCAACATGATAAAGGCCACATAGGACAAAACCATAGATAATATACTAAACAGGGAAAGATTAAAAGGCTTTTCACTAAAATCTAGAACAAGATAACGATACTTTCATCACTTGTGTTTAACATAGTATTAGACATCCTAGCCAGGGTAGTTAGGGAAAAGAAAGAAATGAAAGGCCGGGCAGCGGTGGCTCACACCTTTAATCCCAGAACTTTGGGAGGCCGAGGCGGGCTGATTACAAAGTCAAGAGATGGAGACCATCCTGGCCAACATGGTGAAACCCGTCTCTACTAAAAATACAAGAATTAGTGGGGCATGGTGGCACACTCCTGTGGTCCCAGCTACTCAGGAGGCTGAGGCAGGAGAATCACTCGAACATAGGACACGGAGGTTGCAGTGAGCTGAGATTGTGCCACTGAGCTCCAGCCTGGTGGCAGAGTGAGACTCCATCTCAGAAAAAAAATAAAATAAAAATGAAGGACATCTAAATTAGACAGGATGAAGTCAAATTTTCCTTGTTTGCAGACAAGATGATCTTATATTTATAAAAACCCAATGACTGCACCATAAAACTCTTAGAATGAACAAATTCAATAAAGTTACAGGATACAATATTAGTATCAGTATTGTTTCTATATGCTAGTAACACTCAATATGTAAAGGAACACAAGAAAGCATCTTATTTGTAATAGCTTCAAAATATAAGATACCTAGAAATAAATTTAACCAAGAAAGTGAAAGATACGTACAATGAAGAGTACAAAGCACTGATGAAAGAAATTCAAGAAACCACCAAAAAATGGAAGAATATCCCGTGCTCATGAATTGGAAGAATTAATATTGCCACAATGTCTATATTATCCAAGTCAATCCATGGATTCAATGCAGTCTCTATCAAAATACCAATAGCATTCTTCACAGAATTAAAAAAAAAAAAATCCTAAAAAGTACATGAAACCACATAAGACCGTGAATAGCTAAAGCAATCCTGAGCAAAAACAATATAGCTAGAGGCATCATATCATAGTGCCTGATGTCAAATTACATTACAAAGCTATAGTAACCAAAACAACATAGTACTGATATAAAAACAAACACATAAACCAATGGAACAGAATACAGAACACAGAAATAAATGCACTCACTTTTGGCAAACTTATTTTTGACAAAGGCACCAAGAAAATACGTTGGGGAAAGAGTTATCTTTAACTAATGGTGCTGGGAAAATAGCATATCCATATGCAAAAGAGTCTAGATCTCCATCTTTTACCATGCACAAAAATCAAAGTGCATTAAAAACATAAATGTAAGACCTGAAACTCGGAAACTAGTAAAAGGAAACATGGGGGAAATGCTATAGGACATTGGTCCGGGCAAAGATTTTTTAGGTATGACTACAAAAGCATAGGTAACAAAAGCAAAAACAGACAAATGGGGTTATATCAAGCTAAAAACTTCTGCACCACAAATAAAACAATCAACAAAGTGAAGAGACACCACAGAATGAAGAAAAATATTTGTGAACTATCCATCTGACAAGAAATTTATGACCAAAATATATAAGAAACTCAACCCAATAGCAAAAAATCAAATCCAATTTAAAAATGGGCAAAAACCTGAATAAACATTTCTCAGAAGATGACATACAAATGGCCAACTGGCATATTCCAAAAAAAAATCCCAACATCATCAATAATCAGGGAAATACAAAAAATCCTCAACATCTCTATGAGATATCATTTAATCCCAGTCAGAATGGCTATTACCAAAAACACAAAAAAGTAACAAATGTTGGCAAGGACGTGGAGAAAAAGGAATGCTCATACACTTTCAGTGAGAATGTAAAGTAGTATAGTCATTATAAAAGACAGTATGGAGTGTCCTCAAAAAACTAAAACAGAACCACCATATGATCCAGCAATCCCACTGCTGGGTATCAAAGAAAAAAGGGAAATCAGTATACTGAAGACATATTTGCATTTCCATGTTTATTGCAGCATTATTCACAATGACCAAGATACAGAATCAACCTAAATGTCCATCAAAAGATGGATGGATAAAAAAAAAAAAAAAAAGCGTGGTACATACATGCAATGGAATATTATTCAACCATAAAAGAATGAAATCCTGTCATTTGCAGCAATGTAGATGGAACTGAAAGTCATCATGTTAAGTGAAATAAACTAGGCAAGAAAGACAAACATCGCATGCCCTTACTCACATGTGGGAGCTAAAAAAGTGGATCTTATGGGGGTAGAAGGTAGAATAGTGGTTATCAAAGTCTGGGAAGAGAAAGAGTGAGAGGAGGATGAAAAGGGGTTGATGAAGTGTACAAAAATACAGTTTGATAGAAGGAATAAGTTCTAGAATTTGATAGTGCAGTAGGAAAATCATAGTAAACAATAATTTATTGTATATTGCAAAATAGAAGAATTTTAATGTTTCCAACATAAAAGATAAATGTTTGAGGTGATGGATATCCTAATTACCTTGACTGTATCATTAGATACTGTATACAGGTATCAAAATATCACTTTTACCCCAAAATATGTATAACTAATACATATCAGTAAAAAGTTACCAAAAATGCATTTACTTCCTCAATTTTAACCAGAAAATGTAGGCTAATTTTTAATTGAAATTTGTAAATGACTTTGGACATTGCATTTTTATTTTCATTTAAGAAATAAAGAAATATTTAAAAATATTTTGAAAGATGGTAAAATTTTAGTTATATAGGAATGCTATAACTTTGCCTAAAGTGAAACAAAACCAAAGGAAGGAAATCTGAGAACAGATCGAAAATGCAAACATCGGGTCGGGCGCGGTGGCTCATCCCTGTAATCCCAGCACTTTGGAGGCTGAGGTGGGTGGATCACGAGGTCAGGAGTTCGAGACCAGCCTGGCCAATGTGATGAAATCCCGTCTCTACCAAAAATACAAAAAATTAGCCAGGTGTGGTGGTACGCACCTGTAGTCCCAGCTACTTGGGAGGGTGAGGCAGGAGAATTGCTTGAACCCAGGAGGCAGAGATTGCAGTAAGCAGAGATTGTGCCATTGTACTCCAGTCTGGGTGACAGAGCAAGACTCTGTCTCAAAAAAAAAAAAAAAATAGTTTTATTACACTCTTGAAAAGTTTGGAAAAGAAAGTGAAAAAAGGGGCTTCTGTTAGGAGCCTGCAAGCTGGAAAGTAGTATCAATTTAGAGCATGATGTTTTTGAAATAATTGTGATGTTGTAAATGTATAATGATTTCCAATTCTCTCCTTCTTGCATTCCTGCCATTCTTCAAATTAGTAATGAATGTTTAATATAGTAGCTACTATGTTAGGTATTGGGATGCAATGATGAATATGGCATAATTTCTATTTGTAAAGAACTTAGTCTATTATAAGGGACTCATACATATAATCAAATGATTTTAATATGATGTAATAAATGAATGGATAAAATTACATGCAGCTTCCATTCTGGCACAAATAAAGAAGCTGAATCAGCTGGCTCAGTGAGAGTATTGTCATGGGTATAGAACAGGGGTGACAAAGTAGCTCACAGGCCAAATCTAGCTACCTATTTTTTTTTTTTTTTTTTCTAGATGGAGTTTCGCTCTTGTTGCCCCAGGCTGGAGTGCAATGGCGCGATCTCAGCTCACTGCAACCTCCGCCTCCCTGGTTCAAGCGATTCTCCTGCCTCAGTCCCCCAAGTAGCTGAGATTACAGGCATGTGCCACCATGCCTGGCTAATTTTGTATTTTTAGTAGAGACAGGGTTTCTCCATGTTGGTCAGGATGGTCTCAAACTCCCGACCTCAGGTGATCCCCCCGCCTCGGCCTTCCAAAGTGCTGGAATTACAGGCATGAGCCACTGTGCCCGGCCCTAATGTTCATAAATAAAGTTTTATTGTAATATAGCAACATTCATTCATTTATATATTGCTTATGGCTGCTTTTGCATAAAAAGAGCAGCATTAAGTAGTTACAACAGAGACTGTATAAACCACAGATCCCCAAATACTTACTATCTGGCTGCTTTAGTGCATTTGTGCTGCTATAAAAGAATACCTGGGACTGGGTAATTTATAAAGGACAGATATTTATTTCTCACAGTTTCAGAGGTTGGGAAGTCCAAGATCAAGTTATCATTACCTGATTAGGGCCTTCTTGCTGTGTCCTCACATGGAAGAAAGTAGAATGCAAGAGAAGGTGAATGCTGTGTTCCCATATGAGGGAAGAATGGAAGAGCAAGCTAACCAAATGCAACTGAACTCTCTTTCATAAAGCTCTTAATACCATTCACAAAGGAGTAGTCCTCATGGCCTAATCACCTCTTAAAGACCTCAACTCTTAATACTTTTACATTAGTAACACCTAACATTTGAAGGAATGCATTCAAACCATAGAATTCCCTTTTTGGCTTCTCAAAATTCATGCCCTTCTCACATGCAGAATATACTGATTTCATCCCAATAGTCCCAAAGTCTTAACTCATTCCAGCATCAACTCAAAAGCCTAAAGTCCAAGGTCTTATCTAGATATCATCTTAATTAGATGTAGGCAAGGCTCAAAGGTGTAGTTTGTCCTAAGCAAATTGCTCTCCAGCTGTGCCTCTGTGAAATCAAACAATTTTTGTTATTCCAAAATATAATGGTGTTTCAGGCATAGGATAGATATTCTCATTCCAAAAGAGAACATTAGAAAATTTTTTAGCTACAACATTCTCATTGATTACCGAAACTGCTTATGTTTTCAATGGGAGAATACAACATTCTGAAGGAAAATCACGGATACACAGGCTGTGACCTGTCTTACTCTTTGCATCTTAATCTCCAAAGTTAGGTAATAAAAGATAGAACTTTAAAGAAAAGCACATTCCCAAACTAAATATGTAAATATGTATCTGTGAAACAGTTGGAATTGGTCAAGTAGAAAAGAAAGTTATACAGCATCTTCAAACTGTGGCATTGAAAGAGATTTTCAACATTATGTAATTCAACCTCTTTTTTTTTACTGATGAGAAAGTAGGATCCCAGAAGATGAGGTAAATAGTACAAGGCCAAAATGGATAATTAGAAGCAAACTGGGATTTGATTTAGTTATCTGCCTCTGAATCTAATTCCATTCCTAAATTGTATAATGAATCACTGATAAAGAGTTTGATGACATTGAGGGGGCATTTTAAACTTGAGTAAGTATGTTATTTGTGGAATAAGTATGTTGTGCTGAGTAGGTGTAATAATTGATACTATATAAAATATTGTGCAATTTTCATATGTAAAATATTATAGGTGTTCTTGCACTTTTATGTTGGAATTCATACAGGTTTATAATTTCATATCTTGTATAAAACTTTGGCACCATCTGTTATTCCACATATGTGCAGTTCTAAATATTAAAATCACAATCTCATATTACTTTATTTGAGGCTTTAAAACTTTACATTAACCATATGAGCGTGTATTTGCCATTTTGCAGAGGATGAAATTGAGTACCATAAAGGTTAAGCAATGGAAACCAGGATCCGTATCTTTAAGGTTTTCCTCCCAGCTTGATAATCGGATAAAAGTCTTATCAGTACCATTTTTTGACCACAAAGGGCAAAAGGTGAAGCAAAACCTTTGGCATGCCAAGATATCTTTTTAGCTCTCTTTACTTTTTTTCTCTATCTTCACTTCCCCCCTCAGATTGTTGAGGAATAAGAGTAGTCATGGATAAGAGACCTCATGTTGGTTCAGCAACGCCTGAAGTTTCTTGGTTGTCCTAGTCATTTTTTAAAAGGGCCGTTTAATGTTGAATTGAAAATGTTCTTTACTGCTATGGCCTATGACAATTCATATTTCCCCAGGAAGGACATACTGTGATCATGTGAAGGATATTAAATGGGTAACACTAACCTCCTAGGTGCCTTGACTTCAATAGTTTTGACAATATTTTGACATTTGTCAAGACTTTTTCACTAAAATTACAAGTTTTTCTTATTGTTTCTGAATAACATTATGTTACATGAGATTCATTTATAGTTTTGGGAAACTCTGGAATTTTCAAACCAAAAAACAGATTAAGATTAGGACTATTATAAGCTATATCTTGAATGCAAGGAAAGTAAAGACCACTTGTAATTTCTGAGGATACCTGACCACCTAATAACCAGTTATGAGCAATGACTCTCAGAAGCCATTTTAACGTAATTCAATTTTGAAGCTATACATGATGACCGAATATAAGCAAGACAATACAGAATTTATAATTTGATGTATACCATGGACTTAAAGCTAAGAATTTAATGTATGGCAAAGAGGTGACTTTTTATATTTTAAGTGAAATGTTTACCTCTTTAAGGAATCAGAGATCTAAATTTATTATACTATTAAACTTTTAAATATTAATATTTCTTGTTATGTTAATGAGTGGTCAAATTAGATAAGAGGAAATAATTTACCCTTGATATGATATTCTACATTTTTTACTATAATTGTTATAAATTTGTTATGATATAAATGTAATATTTCTCTTTATTATGTCTTTGTAAGATAGAATCATAATTTGTTCCTAGACATGCAAATTAACATATTCATAATAGATTACATGATTAGAGGTAGAACATACTTCTTGAAATTTTTCATATAACCAAGTTCATATGATGGTACACTTACGTAAAGCGTAAAGATTTGACAAGAATCTTGACAAAAGGAGAACTAAGAAAATAATCAAAATGATATTTGTGCCATAGGTGCTGAGGACAGGAAAAAACATAAGTTTGGTAGAAATGGTAAAATAACTTATCTGGAAGCATTAGCAAATCTTTGGCTAATACATTAAAGAGTCACCTGAGTTAATGCTAGCAATTTGTATTGTTTAATTTTTTGATATACAGTCTTGATTAATTGGAAAACTCAAGTAGCTATTCCCAGTTCCTTAACAATAATAAAAAGTTTGAAGACTTGTCTTGTATAATCTGCTCAACTCATTACTGAGCAAATTTAAAGACATATTAAAATAAGTTTCACATAAAAATTCAGTTTTCAAATGAAAGGCTGATTGTAATAATTGACATTAAGTGCTGTTTTGAGTAGCAAACCAGTGACTTCTTAATTGACATTAAACAGGAAAAGTTTGTGAAATGATATTAAATTAACATTTACATTAAATTAATAAAAAATAGTTCGGAGGATGAGAAAAAAACTTTCCCATTAGTGAGAATTTCCATTAATAGAGTTGATATTAAATGAACGTAATAATATTAGACAAGGGGGAAAAGATGTCTGACTGCCTGGAAATGAGAGAAAGAAAGGGAGCAGAGAATTGCTAGAAAGAGCATCCCCTTCAAGGAAGACGCCTCTTTATTTGGGTAGTGAGGTGGTTTAAGCAATAGCATGAACAATTAGCAAATAAATAAAAACCAGGGTTCTGTTCAATAGTGCAGAGACAAATTTTGATGATCTATGACTTTGAAATTCTGATTATCATTATGTTTTTGAAAATAATAGTTTATAGAAAGGTTATTTCAGTAAGAATTGGAAATAGGTTAATATTTTCTCAATAGACATGATTTAACAGAACCATTTTTATATATACTCAGTTTCAAAATATTTGTTTCACAGGTTTTCTTTTATGAGTCTCAGGCTAAAATATAAAGTTTCAGATTTTTAAAAAATCATTTTGATAGGACTCAGCCAACCAGATCTACTCACGCTTGATTTTACCTCTGGAGCTAGTGTCATAACGCTCATGGACAAGAGAAAATTCTTTTGGTGATGGTGGTGAAGACATCAACATCCATTTCCTGGACTGGCAATGTTAGTGAAGCTGGTGGAGCAGGCACAAGTTTTAGAGAACTATGTCCAGTGGTGGTGGTCATGGTGTTCTTACTACTCTATGTCTGTGGTATGTTTGGGCTGTGGCTCAAGCAGTGTGGCTTCCCTCTGTTCTGAGCAAGCTTGTGCATCTGTACCCTACCTGTTAAAGTTTCAATAATTTCCTTTTCTCCTGAATATCTTTTGGTTGCAAGTAAGAACATTGACTGATATATGTAACTTGCATTTAATTATATGAGAGTATGGTACATAGTGGGTATTCAATAAATATTTGTCAAATGAATTGAAAACGTGAATAAACCTCTGAATTCTAAAATATAAATTTTCCTTATCATGACACTAGTGTTACCACTAATAAATGAAATGTCTCAAGGAAATGTGGAAGCTGTCCTTGAAATATCTTTACCCTTGACAGGCAGTTTTGAGCTCCCACAGTGAGAACTGCATGGAAAGTTGTAGTAATACTCTTATGAGGAGTTAGCACCCTGGAATTCTTCTGGATTTGCATTATCATTATGATTTTGAAAATAATAGTTTATAGAAAGGTTATTTCAGTAAGAATTGGAAATAGGTTAATATTTTCTCAATAGACATGATTTAACAGAAATCATGCCCCTGCGGGGCAGGTGTGCAAAAGTGAGTTGGGGGTCATAGAATCTGTTGCTTTCATGGGACACCATCTCAGTATCAAGTAGAGAAGTGATTTTAGTAGCTTTACTTTAGAAAAAATGCCTTACCTACTAGACTTAATTTCTACTTTATCAAAGACATACACAATGCAGAGGCAATTATTTTGCTATTAGCAATGAAATGCATATAATAGAGAATTTGTCATTTATTTGCCATTTTTCTCATGGTTTACATTGTCACTGGAAACCTATCACTAAATTAATCACTTTGTATTATGTATTAACTGTTACATTTTCTGCTTTGAGTCAGACTTTTCCCAGCTTGGAATTTCATTCTCTTTATCTGCTTTTTGTTATTTAAGTAATAATAATAATAATAATAATAACATCACTGTGGTTTTTGTAGCTGTCCCCTGGGTACTTTTAGTTACTGTTACTGAACAAAAAAAAAAAAAAAAATGTTGTCTCGGGAGCTTTTCCTACCTTTTCCTCACAATACAAGCAATTATGCTATCAGAGCTGCTAATACCCTCTTTTAGACATGTTTGTTCATTACTGATGAATATCTTTTATTTTTGTGAAATACCATTTCATTATGCCCTCAATTATTCAATCTGAAAACTGGACAAGACTGAGACTGTCATCAAGAAATGTACAATAAACTTCAGAAGATAGTAACTGATGATGATACAATAATTAGAATACATCAAATTAGTGCTGCAGATTGTAACTATGGGATTAAGAAGGGATAAATCAAGAAATATTAGAGCAATTGGGTTGCTGAACTTTAAAAAATGACCATGTGGCTTTAGTACCTAGTCAACAGAGGGGGACTACAGTACATGAAGTCCCTTAACAGGTGGAGGCTAAGCTGTGGAAATATGGCAGTGGGGAAATGTTGAGAGGTGGAGATGTTTAGTTCTTAGAAATTTCAATATAATATTTATCCTACACTTCTCACCATATTGGGTTAAAGAAAAGTCTTGGCTAGACTGGTGTCTCCAAAATAAAACTAACACAAAAAGTCACTGGGATTTCAGATTTCATTTGACCCCAATTCATTTTTGCCAGACAGAGGGTGATATAAATAAGACTTTTTTTTTTTTTACTGTTCATTCAGTTCTGCATAGGATTACTTATGTATAGTCTAATTTTATAGAAGATTAAAAAAAAGAGAACCGACGCAAATATTTGGAATTCCAGGAAGCAATGTAGATCTCCCAGGTGCCCTTGATTAGAATGTGCTCAATATAGTACACGGTGAAGTTAAATGTCAACTAAACAGAGCTGCAATTGTGAGTTGGTTTGACTTGACAGATGGTGGGGGGCGGGGTGGGGGCGTTGTTTTCTGGCCACTTCCCGTTGAAAAGGTCAACCAATCACAATAATTAGGGATGATTTTGTATTAGTATTGTTCAACTTGGGAAGCACAGTAAATAGTTAGAATGTACAGTTTCTACATAGAGACTATTGATCTTAACCAGGGATTTTTATGAATTGGAAATAATTTTCAGGAGTTCAGTCCTAAGCGTACTTATCCTCACTTGTTCTACGGAGATTGATTTTACAATGATGTTTTTGATATTCACTGTTAACAAAAGGAAAGCCCCCTAAAATCAGACAATCTACAATGGATTAATCATGTTAAATGCATGAACATTCAGAGATTACAATACTTGTGAGAGCTCAAGCATTTCAGTTGCTGTTTTGGAAGATGTACAGTGAATCTTACTCTTCAATCAGCGTAAGTCTAAATGATAGCAAGTCTTTGCCAAAAGCAATTTTCTGCTGAGTTTATATGGGTGTGTGTATCTATTTAGCAAAAACATAAATTGCAAGATATTATTTTTTGAAACAACAACAAAAAAATGCAGCTGTTGGGAAACTTGAATAGTTACCAATTGAGGGTAGAAGGCAGATTTTACAAAACAGGTATAAGGGGGAAATCCAGGCTTGAGGAACTCCTACCGGGCAAACTCAGGGCTTTTGCTCTTGTCCCCTTTTTGGGAACATTTCTCATGGTGTCTGCTGAGATACCCCCTCCTCTGAGAAGGCTTTCCTGAGCATTTTGTTTTCAATTGTAGCCCTCCAGCTCTAGTACTCTTTCTCCCTCTTTTCTACTTTCTTTTTTCACCCTAGAACTTTTCAGCATCTGACATATATGTGTTTCATTTAATTATTGTCTCTCAAATAGAGGTCAGATGTGTTTGTCTATTTTGTTCAATGCTTTATTCCTAAACCTACAAAGGGGGCCTGGCACACAGGAGCTCAATAAATATTTATTGAATGAGGAAGGAGGAAAAAGCTACTGGTTTTCTCTTCAAGAGGTGTCTTTTGAAAAATACTAAGGTCTTTATTGTACCTACATATATTGGAAATAGAAGTATGAATGTACAGGCATTTAGAGTTCATAACAGTTTTCATCTGAAGCCACAATAGCCAGAGGGAAGTTAATGGTTCTGCTAAGGTAACAACAATTGTGATACATCCCTAAGACAACAGAAGGTGGTAGAATTACAAAATGAAAGCAGAAATAGAAGTCTAGCCTAAGAATATTGAGAACTACCAATGGAGCACAGTTCTTTCCTGTGTAACTTTTCTCTCCTTCTCCTCTCCTTCCCCATCTCTCCTGGCCTTCATAAGCCTTATTATTGGGAAGAGCTCCTCTCTGCTTAGGTTTTTGTCTCACTCTGTGTAGACCTGATTCCTTTGCTTTTCCAATCCATATGATACGTAACATGTCACTGTTATCTTACAGTCCTATCACCTAAAAATATATTTAATTCTTTTGTTTAAGTTCCAATTCCAATATTTTTAGGGAAGGGCCCTGATTGACTCAAATTGGACCAGTTGGCTACCTGTGGAAGAGAAAGTTCTTTCCAAGAGGAAGTCACATTTATGAGGGTGATCAAATAGTTTATTGTCCCAGCTGGGTGCTAAAATAATCAAAGTAATGGTCGTACCATGGTATCTGTGGGGATTTTGTTCTGGGACCCTTTGTGGATAACAAAATCCACAGATACTCAAGTCCCTTATATCAGATGGTGTGGTATTTGCATATAATCTATGCACATCCTCGAATATGCTTTAAATCTCTAGATTACTTACAATACCTAATACAATGTAAATACTATGCAAATAGTTATGCTGTATTGTTCAGGGAATAATGACAAGAAAAATGTCTACATGTTTAGTACAATTGTAACCATTCTTTTCTTTCTTTACGTTCTGGGATACCTGTGCTGAATGTGCAGGTTTGTTACATAGGTATACATGTGCCATGGTGGTTTGCTGCACCTATCAACCCATCATCTAGGCTTTAAGCCCCTCATGCATTAGTTATTTGTCCTAATGCTCTCCCTCCCCTTGTCCCCCACCCCCTGACAGGTCCCAGTGTGTGTGATGTTCCCCTTCCTCTGTCCATGTGTTCTCATTGTTCAGCTCCCACTTATGAATGAAAACATGCAGTGTTTGGTTTTCTGTTCCTGTGTTAGTTTACTGAGGATGATGGTTTCCAGCTTCATTCATGTCCCTGCAAGGGACATGAACTCCTTCTTTTTTATGGCTGCATAGTATTCCATGGTATACATGTGCCATATTTTCTTTTTGTTTTTATTATATTTTAAGGTTCTAGAGTACATGTGCACAATGTGCAGGTTTGTTACATATGTATACATGTGCCATGTTGGTGTGCTGCACCCATTAACTCGTCATTTACATTATGTATATCTCCTAATGCTATCCCTCCCCCCTTCCCCCTCCCCACATTAGGCCCCAGTGTGTGATGTTCCCCTTCCTGTGTCCAGGTGATCTCATTGTTCAATTCCCACCTATGAATGAGAACATGCAGTGTTTGGTTTTCTGTTATTGCGATAGTTTGCTGAAAATGATGGTTTCCAGCTACATCCATGTCCCTACAAACGACATGAACTCATCCTTTTTATGGCTGCTTAGCATTCCATGGTGTATATGTGCCACATTTTCTTAATCCAGTCTGTCACTGATGGACATTTGGGTTGATTCCAAGTCTTTGCTATTGTGAACAGTGCTGCAATAAACATATGTGTGCATGTCTCTTTATAGTAGCATGATTTATAATCCTTTGGGTCTATCCCAAGTAATGCGATGGCTGGGTCAAATGGTATTTCTAGTTCTAGATCCTTGAGGAATCACCACACTGTCTTCCACAATGGTTGAACTAGTTTATAGTCCCACCAACAGTGTGTTAGTGTTCCTATTTCTCCACATCCTCTCCAGCACCTGTTGTTTCCTGACTTTTTAATGATCGCCATTCTAACTGGTGTGAGATGGTATTTCATTGTGGTTTTGATTTGCATTTCTCTGATGGCCAGTGATGATGAGCATTTTTTCATGTGTCTGTTGGCTGCATAAATGTCTTCTTTTGAGAATCGTCTGTTCATATCCTTTGCCCACTTTTTGATGGGGTTGTTTGTTTTTTTCTTGTAAATTTGTTTGAGTTCTTTGTAGGTTCTGGATATTAGTCCTTTGTCAGATGAGTAGATTGCAAAAATTTTCTCCCATTCTGTAGGTTGCCTGTTCACTCTGATGGTAGTTTCTTTTGCTGTGCAGAAGCTCTTTAGTTTGATTAGATCCCATTTGTCAATTTTGGCTTTTGTTGCCATTGCTTTTGGTGTTTTAGACACGAAGTCCTTGCCCATGCCTATGTCCTGAATGGTATTACCTAGGGTTTTTATGGTTTTAGGTCTAATATTTAAGTCTCTAATCCATCTTAAATTAATTTTCATATAATGAGTAAGGAAAGGATCCAGTTTCAGCTTTCTTCTTATGGCTAGCCAATTTTCCCAGCACCATATGTTAAATAGGGAATCCTTTCCCCATTTCTCGTTTTTGTCTGGTTTGTCAAAGATCAGATGGCTGTAGATGTGTGGTATTATTTCTGAGGGCTCTGTTCTGTTCCATTGGTCTATATCTCTGTTTTGGTACCAGTACCATGCCGTTTTGGTTACTGTAGCCTTGTAGTATAGTTTGAAGTCAGATAGCGTGATGCCTCCAGGTTTGATCTTTTGGCTTAGGACCATCTTGGCAATGTGGGCTCTTTTTTGGTTCCATATGAACTTTAAAGCAGTGAAGAAAGTCATTGGTAGTTTAATGGGGATGGCATTGAATCTATAAATTACATTGGGCAGCATGGCCATTTTCATGATATTGATTCTTCCTATCCATGAGCATGGTATGTTCTTCCATTTGTTTGTGTCCTCTTTTATTTCACTGAGCAGTGGTTTGTAGTTCTCTTTGAAGAAGTCCTTCACATCCCTTGTAAGCTGGATTCCTAGGTATTTTATTCTCTTTGAAGCAAATGTGAATGGGAGTTCATTCATGATTTGGCTCTCTGTTTGTCTGTTACTGGTGTATAAGAATGCTTGTGATTTTTTCACATTGATTTTGTATCCTGAGATTTTGCTGACGTTGCTTATCAGCTTAAGGAGATTTTGGGCTGAGACAATGGGGTTTTCTAAATATACAATCATGTCATCTGCAAACAGGGACAATTTGACTTCTTCTTTTCTTAACTGAATACGCTTTATTTCTTTCTCTTGCCTAATTGCCCTAGCCAGAACTTCCAACACTATGTTGAATAGGAGTGGTGAGAGAGGGCCTCCCTGTCTTGTGCCAGGTTTCAAAGGGAAACCTTCCAGTTTTTGCCCATTCAGTATGATATTGGCTGTGGGTTTGTCATAAACAGCTCTTATTATTTTGAGATATGTTCCATCGATACTGAATTTATTGAGAGCTTTTAGCATGAAGAGCTGTTGAATTTTGTCAAAGGCCTTTTCTGCATCTATTGAGATAATTATGTGGTTTTTGTCTTTGGTTCTGTTTATATGCTGGATTATGTTTATTGATTTGCATATGTTGAACCAGCCTTGCATCCCAGGGATGAAGCCCACTTGATCATGGTAGATAAGCTTTTTGATGTGCTGCTGGATTCGGTTTGCCAGTATTTTATTGAGGATTTTTGCATCAATGTTCATCAGGGATATTGGTCTAAAATTCTATGTTTTGTTGTGTCTCTGCCAGGCTTTGGTATCAGGATGATGTTGGCCTCATAAAATGAGTTAGGGAGGATTCCATCTTTTTCTATTGATTGGAATCGTTTCAGAAGGAATGGTACCAGCTTTTTCTTGTACCTCTGGTAGAATTCAGCTGTGAATCCATCTGGTCCTGGACTTTTTTTGGTTGGTAGGCTATTAATTATTGCCTCAATTTCAGAGCCTACTATTGGTCTATTCAGGGATTCAACTTTTTCCTGGTTTAGTCTTGGGAGAGTGTATGCATCCAGGAATTTATCCATTTCTTCTAGGTTTTCTAGTTTATTTGCGTAGAGGTGTTTATAGTATTCTCTGATGGTAGTTGGTATTTCTGTGGGGTTGGTGGTGATATCCCCTTTATCATTTTTTATTGCATCTATTTGATTCTTCTCTTTTCTTCTTTATTAGTCTTGCTAGCAGTCTATTGATTTTATTGATCTTTTCAAAAAACCAGCTACTGGATTCATTGATTTTTTGAAGGGTTTTTTTGTGTGTGTGTGTCTCCATCTACTTCGGTTCTGCTCTGATCTTAGTTATTTCTTGCCTTCTGCTAGCTTTTGAATGTGTTTGCTCTTGCTTCTCTAGTTCTTTTCCTTGTGATGTTAGGATGTCAATTTTAGATCTTTCCTGCTTTCTCTTGTGGGCATTTAGTGCTATAAATTTCCCTCTACACACTGCTTTAAATGTGTCCCAGAGATTCTGGTATGTTGTATCTTTGTTCTCATTGGTTTCAAACAACATCTTTATTTCTGCCTTCATTTCGTTATGTACCCAGTTATCATTCAGGAGCAGGTTGTTCAGTTTCCATGTAGTTGAGCGGTTTTGATTGAGTTTCTTAGTCCTGAGTTCTAGTTTGATTGCACTGTGGTCTGAGAGACAGTTTGTTATAATTTCTGTTCTTGTACATTTGCTGAGGAGTGCTTTACTTCCAAATATGTGATCAATTTTGGAAAAAGTGTGATGTGGTGCTGAGAAGAATGTATATTCTGTTGATTTGGGGTGGAGAGTTCTGTAGATGTCTATTAGGTCCGCTTGCTGCAGAGCTGAGTTCAATTCCTGGATGTCCTTGTTCACTTTCTGTCTCATTGATCTGTCTAATGTTGACAGTAGGGTGTTAAAGTCTCCCATTATTATTGTGTGGGGGTCTAAGTCTCTTTGTAAGTCTCTAAGGACTTGCTTTATGAATCTGGGTGCTCCTGTATTGGGTGCATATATATTTAGGATAGTTAGCTCTTCTTGTTGAATTGTTCCCTTTACCATTATGTAATGGCCTTCTTTGCCTCTTTTGATCTTTGTTGGTTTAAAGTCTGTTTTTTCAGAGACTAGGATTGCAACCTCTGCCTTTTTTTCGTTTTCCATTTGCTTGGTAGATCTTCCTCTATCCCTTTATTTTGAGCCTATGTGTGTCTCTGCATGTGAGATGGGTCTCCTGAATACAGCAAACTGATGGTTCTTGACTCTATCCAATTTTCCAGTCTGTGTCTTTTAATTGGACCCTTTAGTCCATTTACATTTAGGGTTAATATTGTTATGTGTGAACTTGATCCTGTCATTTTGATATTAGCTGGTTATTTTGCTCGTTAGTTGGTGCAGTTTCTTCCTAGCATTGATGGTCTTTACATTTTGGCATGTTTTTGCAATGGCTGGTACCGGTTGTTCCTTTCCATGTTTAGTGCTTCCTTCAGGATCTCTTGTAGGGCAGGACTGGTGGTGACAAAATCTCTCAGCATTTGCTTGTCTCTAAAGGATTTTATTTCTCCTTCACTTATGAAACTTAGTTTGACTGGATATGAAATTCTGGGTTGAAAATTCTTTTCTTTAAGAATGTTGAATATTGGCCCCCACTCTCTTCTGGCTTGTAGAGTTTCTGCTGAGAGATCTGCTGTTAGTCTGATGGGCTTCCCTTTGTGGGTAACCCGACCTTTCTCTCTGGCTGCCCTTAACAGTTTTTCCTTCGTTTCAACTTTGGTGAATCTGACAATTATGTGTCTTGGAGTTGCTCTTCTCGAGTAGTATCTTTGTGATGTTCTCTGTATTTCCTGAATTTGAATGTTGGCCTGCCTTGCTCGATTGGGGAAGTTCTCCTGAATAATATCCTGCAGAGTGTTTTCCAACTTGGTTTCATTCTCCCCGTCACTTTCAGGCACACTAATCAGACGTATATTTGGTCTTTTCACATAATCCCATATTTCTTGGAGGCTTTGTTCATTTATTTTTACTCTTTTGTCTCTAAACTTCTCTCTCACTTCATTTCATTCATTTGATCTTCAATCACTGATACTCCTTCCAGTTGATTGAGTTGGTTACTGAAGCTTGTGCATTTGTCACATAGTTCTTGTGTCATGGTTTTCATCTCTATCAGTTCGTTTATGAACTTCTCTACATTGGTTATTCTATTATCCATTCTTCCATTCTTTTTTCAAGGTTTTTAATTTCTTTGCACTGGGTATGTACTTCCTCCTTTAGCTCTGAGACGTTTGATCAACTGAAGCCTTCTTCTCTCAACGCATCAAAGTCATTCTCCATCCAGCTTTGTTCTGTTGCTGGTGATGAGCTGCATTCCTTTGGAGGGGAGAATGTGCTCTGATTTTTTTAATTTCCAGCTTTTCTGCACTGCTTTTTCCCCATCTTTGTGGTTTTTATCTGTCTTTGGTCTTTGATGATGGTGACGCACTGATGGGGTTTTGGGGTGGGTGTCCTTTCTGTTTGTTAGTTTTCCTTCTAACAGGACCCTCTGCTGCAGGTCTGTTGGAGTTTGCTTGAGGTCCACTCCAGACCCTCTTTGCCTGGGTGTCAGCAGCAGAGGCTGCAGAAGATAGAATATTGCTGAACAGCAAGTATTGCTGTCTGATTCTTGCTCTGGAAGCTTTGATTCAGAGGTGTACCCAGCCGTGTGAGGTGTGAGGTGTCAGCCTGCACCTAGTGGGGGATGTCTCCCAGTTAGGCTACTCAAAGATCAGGGACCCACTTGAGCAGGCAGTCTGTCCGTTCTCAGATCTCAACCTCTGTGCTAGGAGAACCACTGCCCTCTTCAAAGCTGTCAGACAGGGACATTTACATCTGTAGAGGTTTCTGCTGCTTTTTGTTTAGCTATGCCCTGCCCTAGAGGTGGAGTCTACAGAGGCAGGCAGGCCTTCTTGAGCTGTGGTGGGCTCCACCCAGTTCGAGCTTCCCAGCAGCTTTGTTTACCTACTTAAGCCTCAGCAATGTGGGATGCCCCTCCCCCAGTGTCACTGCTGCCTTGCAGTTAGATCTCAGACTGCTGTGCTTGCAATGAGGGAGGCTCCGTGGGCATGGGACCCTCTGGGCCAGGCTGGGGATATAATCTGATGCACCATTTGCTAAGACCCTTGGTAAAGTGCAGTATTAGGGTGGGCGTTACCTGATTTTCCAGGTGTTGTGTGTCTCAGTTTCCCTTGGCTAGGAAAATAAATTCCCTTCCCTCTTGCGTTTCCCAGGTGAGGTGATGCCTCGCCCTGCTTCAGGTCTCACTGGTTGGGCTGCACCCACTGACCAGCACCGACTGTCCTACACGCCCCAGTGAGATGAACCCAGTACCTCAGTTGAAAAGGCAGAAATCACCCATCTTCTGTGTTGCTCACGCTGGGAGCTGGAGGCTGGGACTGTTCCTATTCGGCCATCTTGGACATGTGCCCTCCCCCCCACCAAATTCCTCCACATTTTCTTTATACAGTCTATCATTGGTGGGCATTTGGGTTGGTTCCAAGTCTTTGCCCTTGTAAATAGTGCTGCAGTAAACATATGTGTGCATGTGTCTTTATAGTAGAATAATCTTTTGGATTTATACCCAATAATGGGATTGCTAGGTCAAATGGTATTTCTGGCTCTAGATCCTTGAAGAATCACCACGCTGTCTTCCACAATGTAGCCATTCTTTTTTTCTTAATATTTTTGATTGGTGGTTGGTTGAATCTGTGGGTGCAGAACCCATGGAGACTAAGGGCTGTCTGTATAGAGTTTTTGAAATATTGTTTACTTACCAACAAATTAGTTGTGATGGCACCTCCTTAAAAATATCTTATTCAAAGTTATTAAAATAAAATAAATATTCTTTCCCTAAGAATGAAATGAGTTACATCTGTGTACAATGAAGCAAAAAGTAAAATAAATTATTTATGCCAATTATATGAACTTTAAAAAATGACAATGTGGCTTTAGTACCTAGTCATAATGGGCACTCAGTATTTGCTGGATAAAGGGATGAAGAAACATATTTCAATGAGATTTATTGCTCTGAGTAGGAGAAATTCAACAGATGCTATTAAATCCTTTATTTAAGTAAGTCTGAATTCCAGTATCTACTGAGCTGGTATGTTGAACCTCAGAATTTGCCAACATTTTGCAAATGCAAATGCAAAATGTAGGAGAAGAGATGGTGCTTCTTTCAGACGTCCCCTGTAACCAACCAAGTGAGGCAGGCCTCCTTGATACCATAGCTAAATATGTTTCTCCTGCTTTCATCAGCTCCACCATAGACCTCCCAACCTACCATCCACTGGATTACCAACCTTCCTAAAAGGCCAGTCACAACATTTCCCACTTAAATTTTGTTTGACTTTAAAGAGTACTCCATTGGAATATATCTTTTCCTTTACTCCTTTATTGAGCTCTCAAATTATTTTGTTTATGATTTGCCCCCTTAGATTGTTTGTACACTTGAGCGTCTTGCACTTATAAACTCCCACCGTACTGGGCAAACACTAGGTGTTTTTTATTGCTCAAAATGACCAAAATAATTGTTCTTTGTATATGTTAAAGCGAACTAAATATGACCTGCAAAGGACTCCATACATCTATATTTGAGTCTTTGTGGACGAACTGTAAGCTAGCTTAATAGGCAGACAAGGTTGAAAATCTAGGTTAGGAGTATGCGACTGTGACAACAGCTGAGTCTTGGCCAATCCCAGCAGTCATACTTCAACCACTCATAGACTGATAGAACACTGCTGAGTGTTCAAACTGTGTTCAAATAAGGCAAATGAAAACCTGTAACCAATCCAACTGTTTCTGTATCTCACTTCTGATTTTTGTACGTCACTTCTCTTTTGTCTATAAATTTCTTCTAACCATGAGGCACCCCTGCAGTCCCTCTGAATTTGCTGTGATTCTGAGAGCTGCTGGATTTGTGAATCATTCATTGCTCAATTAAATCCCTTTAAATTTAAATCAGCTGAAGTTTTTCTTTTAGTGTATATATTCACGTACTTCAACAATTTTTGAACCGTATCTGTCCCTAATAGGGGGTAAGAATCTCTTTCTATAGAATCTATTTTAATATATTCTTTCATTTTTAATTTTTCATAAGTTGCTTATAATTTTTGCAAAGTTAAATTTCTGTGACTCTACATTAGAGATCACTGTACATTAGAGACCATAATATCTTTAATTGAGAAAATATTCTCCCTAACGATCCTGAGGTAGAAAACAAAACTCTGCTGAATGAAGAATTTCAATTTAGATATTCTCATTTCTATTTTTCATGTGTTGAAATATAAAAATATTTCCGATAAAATACTTTCACAGGTCCTGTCTTTTGCTTCCAATTAAAGTATCTGTCTTTGGAAAATCATTCTAACAGACAAAATTTAATAAATAAAGATAATCACTATTTATGATTTCTTGAACGTTTTCTCATATTTAGATGCCATAAAATCATGGAATTTCTTAATTTTGTTACATTCTAGCACAGAATTAAAATTCATTCATTTAAAATTAGATCTATGAAAATGGTCTTTGTAACATTATATTAAAATAGAAGAAGTTAGGGGGACTAGATTTTTTTAAAAAGTGTCAATATCATAAAAGAGAAAGAAAAGCTGTGAAAATGTTCCAGATTAAAGAAAGCTTAAAGAGACATGACCACTAACAACCAAATCCTATATATGACTCTGGAGTGGATCCTGTACCAGATGGAGAAAATGCTCTAAAGAACATTATTAGATCAATTGACAAAATGAGAACATGACAGTAGATTGGACAAAAATATTATACTAATATAAATTTATAAAATTGATAGCTGTAGCTATGAGAACATTCCTAATCTTAGGAAATTTACAATAAAATATTTAGAGTAAAGGGCCATGATGTATGTTACTTACCTTCAAATGTCTCAGGAGAAAGAGAGAGAAGGGGTAGAGAGTGTGGGGGAGATGGAGAAAGAAGGAAGCAGAGAAGAGAGAGAGGGTGACAGAGGGGAAGGAGAGGGAATGATAAAGCCAATGTGGCAAAATGTTAATTAAAAAATGTGAGGAATGGGTATATGAGTGTACCTTTAACAATATAATTTTAGCAACCTTTTGTAAATTTAAAATTATTTCTAAGACTAAATTTTAAAAATACCTTTATTACAATGAATAACAACATAATTACAGAATTTTAAATTTAGATCTTGCTTGAGTTCTTATCATGTCAGTTTCAGGTTCTCTTTTGCTTTTGTAGAGATAATTTTAAATGGCTGATCATCTTTCTGATTTAGTCAGGTGCTGAGTGGTGAGAAATCTGTACACTGCTGATGCCCTTCTTACTCTTTTGCATGTGACCGTGGCAGAAGTCAGAGGATAGAGTGGAGTCCACCAAACCCACCTGGCTTAATTCAAAGCAGCTATTGATAATACTACCTCAGTAACCAGTGGCAAGTCCTGGACAAATGCTAAATCTGATGATACAGCAGATAAAAACAAGAACTATAAAACAAATTGGATGTATGGATACTGTAATTAATGAGGAGTATACTGTGAAAACCATGTGTATTGAGATGGAGGGAGTTGATTCCAGGAACAGGGATGATAGTTGAGTAATACTAAAGATTTTGCTATACATGATGACATTCAGAATGGAATGAGAGGCCAAAACAGCAACGCAAGCCAGTCCAAATCCAGAAAAGGGGTTCAAAACAGAGCCATGTTATTTTGACAATTGAGGGTCAGTAGTGCTTAATATTGGAAACATCTGCTAGAAGTTCATATGCATTCTTTTTAGAAGTAGTAAAAATATTATGTTTGCACTGTCAGAAATAGATGAAAGATGACAATTTATATTTTGTTGTTACCACTATTGTAATTCTTTCGTATTTCTATCTCAGTGACATTCAGTTTCATTGCTTCTTTTCTTGTGAAATTGTACTAGCAAAATAAGCTGTCAGGTGTCAGAAGTAGAAAAGTCTCTACTTCTTCTGCAGAGATGAAAGATTACTTAGAATATGCTCTTAATTATACATTATAAAAGGGTGTGGATATTCCTTCAGTTTATACAATGGTTAAAACAGTGCCTTAAATAGACTTTATTTCCAGTAAAGAAAGGGAATTTTAGTATAGCTATATCCTAGTAGGAACAGTATTTCTACCCTGAATGAGATCACCTCCTTAATTACAAATAGATAATTTTGAAACACATTAGAAAGGTGCCTTCCCCCCCCCCACCCCCACCCCCGGCTAATTTCAAATATTTTTAGTGCTTTCTCTGTTCCAGGCGCTATAATAAGTCTTTTACATGTATTTTCTAATTTTATCCTTATTCCACCTCTGAAAGATAGGTATTACTCCCATTTAATGTGTGAGAAAAATGACACTGAATAGTGGAACATGGTATTGATTTCAAAGTCAATAACTGAGAACAAAGTGTTGGCAAAACCAAGAATTGATTTCAAGTCTATCTGACTCTAAATCCTAGACTCATAACTATGACAAAATTTGGCCTCCCAATGACCTATAACCCTTCCCCATGGGTTATCGATTTTCCTTTTGAAAAACGCATTTAGGGGACTGGATTTACCCCTTGCCAGTTATTAGGAATACAATTTTGACTCCTCTACAAGTGTGTCTCAGATATTTCAAACTCTATTGATTTCAGTAAGTCAGCCTGTTCTAGGGATTTGAATGATAAGAAATTTTCCTTGCTAGAAATGGGTTTATTTCTAACCCATTCTACTCTGGAAAGATTTTAAATGTTAAGACAATGATTTTCTGTATTAAGTCCCAAACGGTCTCTCTATAACTGATTTCTAACCACTTATGCTTAGCTATCTTTAGAAATCAATAGAAGTCCAAGTCTTCCTCCATTTGATAAACCTTCAAATATTTTGAGGCAATCATAGTTTGTGCTATATTTTTTGCAGTTTATTAAAGAATTCTCAAGTCATATATCACCTATGTGGTTCCAATGAACAAGTTTCATTTTCCGTTCTAAAAGGCAGAGGTTGGAAAAACACTTTTTGAAGCTTTTCCCTTTCTGAGATCAACTTGTCTGTTTTTCTCATAACTCCAGGAATCACTTTCAGGAATTTCATCTCAAGTTGATCTCCGATCCTTGAACAATTTTATTATCTCCACTGCCCCTCCTCGTGAATTAGAATTACGGACAGACCAGGCACATGCTTAGATATCACTTTGCTGCCTCAACCCTTGGTCCTCAGTAGGTTTTCTATCACTTTTGTTGCATGGATGATTCCTTCGTTGATTGGCTAGTGACTGCTAAACTTCTACCAGCCCTCTAACAATATTACATTATGGAATCCTTTCTACAGGTGTTTTCTCCTTTATTACTTAAAATAATCTTCCAAAGTAGATGTTACTGCTCCTATTAAATGAGAAAATGGTGAAAGGATAGCATGACACCTGGCCCACAGTAAGCCCTTAATAACTGTACTTTCCCCTTTCTTTCTTCCAGGGTAAACTGAAGTTTAGAGCAATTAAGTAATTTGCCTAACACCATGTAATCCAAGACTCAACATCAGTTCTTTAGATTCTAAGACCTCTTCTCTTTCTACTATTTGCACTTTCTAACCCTGGATTATTTCCTCGAATGAAGTAATATGTGGCGCACTCAATGTCCAAAACAGATGAAGGTGGCTCTTAACAGTAAACAATGTGTAGTTTATGAGTTAAGCGTATATTTACTTATTTCACAATCAGTTAATGAGAAGAATGAAGCTTCTTTGATGCCAAACACAAAATTTTGAGTTTGTAGATATAAACATTATTTCAGCATATCAAGTAAATGTTCTTCTGATCAATGTATATACCTGTAGATGACATTTTGTAAAAGATCACCTTTTAATCTGAGGATATTCTTCAATTAAATGGATCAGTAGCTTCAAAGTAGAATAGAATAATAGAACTATTTTGCTTTAAATTCGAGTTAATAAGACTAATAAGTGCTCACATTCCTTATCTTTGAGAGGTGCCAGGGATTAGAAATGTTATGCAGTAAGACTGTAGGCCTTCAAATATCAATTCTTTTAGAAGTTTGACACTGGGCAAATTACTTAAGCATTTTGTAACTTTATTTTCTTATCAGTATAATGGGCACATTGTTAAGGCTCAACAGATATTAGCTATTATTTCAAGGTATAAATATAATGTAACATAATATGTGCTCTCCAAACTGTAAATAATATATAAAAGTATAAATAATATCATCATGACTAAGTGCTGACACATTCAGGGGATTGTCAGTGAACTTGTTATGTTAGGATGGACTTTTTCCCCTGGCAGATCTACCCGTGTAACATTAGGAACTAAAATAAGTCATGTGATATTAAATTTTATAAGCATATTCACTGAACTAAAATTTCAAAAGGGTCAGCCCTGAGCTACAAACCTCTCAACAAATGATGTACTTATGAGAAGTTTAAACATGTTCCCAGTATGGTAGATGAAGCTTTTATTCCAAAACTGAGTTAAAATCGAAGTGCAAGTTAACTTATATGTTAATATATTACATAATAAACTATAATTAGCTTTATAGTTTATAACATTGATTAACATATAAATATATATACATATAGAGGTTTCAATCAAGTGCTTTGGGATGTCCTAAGTACCTATAGAATACTGTTTTAAAATTTCTTATTATAATATATGAGGCTAAAGAGTGTCCTTATTTGTTATCAAAGCTCCTTTCAAAATAAATATGTGCTTGCTTTTTATTTTTCATTTTGTCACCAATAAGCTATATCTACATCATTTAATTGGCTACCTCACCAAATCTCTCTATGCCTGTTTCTTCATGACAAAAACAGGGACGTTAACAGCTATCTGATAGGGTAGATTAAATAAAATAATATTTATAATACACTTAGTGTTTGCCTATGACATGATAAGTATTCATTAAATGATATCTATTTCCATATTGCTATTTTTTTCTTATATTAGATATGTTTGTGGGTTTTGAAGTGGACAAATTAGAAATACTATTCTATGACAGAAAATTAGGAAGGGCTCCACTTCTTACTGCCTTTCCAGAAGCAAATATAATCAATTTTACTGCCTTAGAACTGAAGTTTCACAAATTGAGGGCCAAATGTGGGAAACTGACTTCAATTATATGTATGCAGATGGTTTTATAATTCAGAATATTGCCCATGTGGGAGAATTTGGTAGGTGAATAAAATAAGAACTTTAATGACATAATTGCTTTTTATGTGACCAGAGATTTAGCTAATTTACAATGTTTGGCTCTTGGTGGATTGAAGAGAGTAGAGTGTTTGGTCTGAGTCTAAATCAATTTTGCTGCAGTGGAAAAGCACAGGGAAACAACCTCCAAATAGAAATATAAAATCCTTCAAGAAGTCTATTTTTACCTGTTATACAAGTAACCTTTACTGGTAATAGGATCTTCTTTCTCTTACAAACTGTGCTATTTTAAATATTTCAACACCACTATTGGTATGTTAAAAAACCAGAGCTCAAAAATAACAAGTACTCCTAAATAATAGTCTGGAAAATAATTCAATTACAATATACTTTAATATAATCAGTTTGTACAAAAACACATATTAAAATAGACAATCTGTCTCATTAACATTCAGCAGGCATCTCACTCAGCTGGAACTGAACTTATTTCAGACTCATACATACAGGAATCTCAGACAGATTACAAATATATGGGCATGCACAAAATTAAATAGAAAATACTTTATAAGTGCTTAAGGAGCTGAGATTATTTTAGTGGGCACATCTGTATATTTTATGACATACTGTGTCATTGCCTTTTCAAATTTGAGTAAATTATAGTTTTGCAAACCATAATTACATTGGCTCATGCTTGATGGTTATGCTTTGTAATACTGAGCCAATATTAATCAAGATTTCCTAAATTTATGTCTCATTCCCTGTATGTCATGTTACTGCTTATTTGTTTTGGATAATTATACTCATCTATCGCTTGTATTATGTGATTGGATACCACTCCCTTAGTCCCATAGCTTTCATCTGTTTTACAGTATTCAGACTGTGGTTTACATTTTTTTTCCTTTTGGCCAATGCTTGTTTCTTAACTGAGTGATACTTTCACCTTTCTGTCCACCATCCTTTCTACTCATCAAAACCAGATTGCATTTTGCTGCAGAAGAAAGATGTGTTCAATAAAACTTTGCCAAGAAGATGGTTATTGATATGTCTTTGAAAGGCAGCTGTATAGCTTATGTACCACTGGGGACTGGAGTAGTGAGACTTAAATTGCTTGTGGTACCAAGCAAAAGCAAATCCATTTCTTTGCAACTTGAGAATTTGAAATAGTCTCTCTGTATTTCTCATATCTGAAAAGAGAATTGTGAGTAAAGAAATGGTCCTTGGAGTTAGGCTGAATAATTAGGTTATCATTATGGAAAATGCTATTTATAGGAAATACTGAAATATTTTATAGTCATACTCTTAATCGGGTAATTAGATTTAGAGGTAACGTAGTAAAATCATTTACAGCTGGATTTTTAAGTCTTTCTAAAATTTCTGTAAAGACATCTTTGCAAATACCAATACATATTTAAAATCCTTAGGAAAACCATAGCATCTCCTGTGAAATATTTTACTTTAGGCATACTTCATTCAAGGCTTTCACTAACTTGGGTATAGATTTTTTTGAGACCTAAGGAAGCCATGAGTAAGCCTCTGATTAATATAAAGAAAAATAAGTGCTGGTAAATATAGTAGAAACTCATTAAAGGTTCATTGAAAACCTACAGGCATCAATCAATTATATACAAATGGCTCTTCAGAAGGGGCAATTGAAATTCAAAGATGTGTCCCTTTATGCTGTCTGGTGGGGAAATGTCAATTTCAAAATGTGTTTTTGCAAATAGAAATTATAGAAATTCTCTTTGGTAGCCTAGTCTGAGGAATAAAAATGCTTTTTCTAAAGTTTTCCTGAACAGTTTTCTGGTTAAGTGTTAAAAACATTCTTAGCATTTTATCATTCTTCATAATCCCTAACTAAAGAATTGCTACCTCTAATTAGATCATGTTTAACGTGAACCAATCCAAACTATTTTTAATATTAAAGATTTGTTTTCCTTTTTACTCTGCTCTTGTTTCCTAAAGTTCTTCTGCTAACTTAACATACATCTGCCATTTTTTTAGCATTATTTTCATTATTGTCATTAATTTAAAAAACTGTTTATGGAAAATAAACCCATCTTCCCATTTAAAGTCCCTGTGCTCCAACATGGGAAGATACAAAAATGTGAAATATGGTCATGACCTGAAGAAGTTTCCCTTCTAACTGTGGGGCACTATGTTCTTAAATGTAACTCCTGCCTCCAGATTCTTCCCCTCTCCCACCACCTTTTAGAATGTCACCAGACACACAAATGCAAATTTCCAGGTAACTTGAAAAAGCAATACAAATTTCTAAGTCTCTCTTCAATCTCTTTCTCATATCTCAATGAATGCAAAGGGAAATGCAAAAGAACCCAACAGAGAGTTGATTTTACTTGAAGTCTTGAGGTCCACAGAGAAGTCTTGATGACAACCTGAACTTTGAATGCACTGCACTACTAACATACATATTTATTGGCTTGAGAACAACCTCTGTCCAATCATCGGATGATCGCAAAACTAGACAAACATAGGGGCAACCCCTTAAAGGCTAATCTTAAAAACAATGATAATTTCAAAAATTGAATAGAGATATCAGTGGCCACACACTGCACATGAAGCAGATTTTATAGGTTTGGACCATACAAATTACAAAAAAGCAAATCAAAAACCAGCACCAATAAGAACTCTGGGGGAGAAATCAGAATTCATAGCTGGCATCGTGTATTATTTAAAACAATTTTCAACAAAAAGATAAGATATACAAAGAATGAGAAAAGTATAACTCAGAAAAAAGCAGTAGATGATCACTCCAATTAAAGAAGTTAGATTTAGCAAAATCTTAAAGCAGCTATTATGAATATGTTCAAAGAACTGAAAGAAATAATGTTTAATGAGTTAAAGGAAAACATGACAATAATGAATCAGTCAATGGAGAACCTCAATAAGGAGATGGAAATTTTTAAAAAATAGGATATTTAAAACCAATTATTTTAAATAAAAACACTGAAAGACAACCTTGGCAATACCATTCAGGCCATAGGCATGAGCAAAGATTTATGACAAAAACACCAAAAGCATTTACAACAAAAGCAAAAATTGACAAATGAGATCTAATTAAACTAAAGAGCTTCTGCATGGCAAAAGAAACTATCAACAGAGTACACAGACAATCTTCAGAGTGGGAGAAAAATTTTGCAAACTATGCTTCTGACAAAGATCTAATATCCAACATCTATGAGGAACTTAAACAAATTAACAAAAATAAACAAACAACCCTATTAAAAAGTGGGCAAAGGACATGAACAGACACTTTTCAGAAGAAGACATACATGTAGCCAACAAGCATATGAAAAATAGCTCAACGTCACTGATCGTTAGAGAAATACAAATCAAAACCACAATAAGATACCATCTCACACGAGTTATAATGGCTATTATAAAAAAGTCAAACTATAACAGATGCTGGTGAAGAAAAAGGAATGCTTATGTGTTGTTGGTGGAAATGTAAATTAGTTCAACCATTGTGGAAGACAGTGTGGTGATTCCTCAAAGACATAAAGATAGAACACCATTCGCCTCAGGAATCCCATTACTGGGTATATACCCAAAGGAATATAAATCATTCTGTTATAAAGACACATGCATGTGTGTATTCATTGCAGCACTATTTATAATAGCAAAGCCATGGAATCAACACAAATGCCCCTCAATGATACACTGTATAAAGCAAATGTAGTACATGTACACCATGGAATACTATGTAGCTGTAAAAAAGAATGAGATCATGTCTTTTGCTAGGACACGGATGGAGCTGGAGGCCATTATTCTTAGCAAACTAATGCAGTAACAGAAAACCATGTACCACATGTTCTCACTTATAAGTGGGAGCTGAATGATGAGAACACATGTACATATGGAGGAAAACAACACACACTGATGCCTACTGGAGCCAGTGGAGGGTGGAGGGTAGGAGAAGGAAGAGTATTAGGAAAAATAACTGATGGGTACTAGGCTTAACAGCTGAGTGATGGAATAATCTGTACAACAAACCCTCATGACACAAGTTTACTTATGTAACAAACCTGCACATGTATGCCTGAACTTAAAAGTTAAAAACAAAGAACAAAATAGAAATTCTAAAATTAACAAGTACAATTAATACAATAAAAATTGCAATAGAGGACATCAACACCAGATAGGAGATGGAAAAAAAAATCCATGAAATAGAAAATAGATAAATAGAAATGATGAAGAATACAGAGAGAAAATATTTAAGAAATATGAGCAGAACTCAAAGACATGTGGGACCATGTTAAGTGTACCAACATGGGTGTAACTAGAGACTCAGAAGGAGAAGAGAGAAAGCAAGCAATGGAAAATATATTTGAAGAAATAATGGCCAGAAAATCCCCAAATTTGATGAAAACCATTAACTACACATTCAAAAAGTTCAACAAACCCTAAGTAGGATAAATATGAAGAACTTTACACCGAGGCACATCATACTGTTAAAAATAAAAGTCGAAGAAAAATAAAAAGTCTTAAAAGCAGCAAAAGAAAAATAGGTAGATAGTCCCTGACTTACAATAGTTTGAGGATTTTTCCACTTTGTGGTGGTGCAGAAGTGATATGCATTTAGTAGAGACTGTATTTCGAGTACAACCATTTTGTTTTTTCACTTTCAGTACAATATTCAAAAAAATTAGGTGAGATAGTCAGCACTTTATTATGAAGTAGGCTTTGTATTACATTATTACAACCTAGTAGGTGGTGGCCAGGATTCAAACCCGAAATTCTGATTTCAAGTGTTTCAGAATCTACTACATGAGGGACCTAAATCCCATAATTCCCACTTACTTGTGAAAGCATTTTAATGTAAAATAAAGTCTTCTAATCTAAGGGTGGAAAATCACAACTTATTTGCAGGAGTAAGTTTTAGCCTTAACAAGTTTACCAAGAATGTACAAAATAAAATCTTAACACCAGCCATGGGGGAAGGATAGTGTAGGAGAAATGGCAGTGGGAGTGGGAATTATGGTAATTCTTGGTACATTTTCTGCCCAAATAGGTTGAAATATGTTTAAGACACTTTTGTTATTTTCATTATGTCACAATCATTACAGGATAACTGTTAATGTAATCTATTGTAATGGTACATGGTAAATCCTAACAGTATTCTGATAACACAGGTTGTTTTTATTTGACTTTATAAATGTAAGGAATATAGGTAAAATAACTCTGTGGTAAGTAGAATTTAGAATTGCAGTCTAAGTACATGGCTGTTGTTCTAATCATGGAAAAAAAATGTTCTGTTGAAATTGCTGCTGCTAAGTCCTTGCTAAAGAGTCTATTCACTATAGAATCAGAGTCAAGTGAATGGAATCGATCATTACAGGGCTCGACAGCAAACTGCAGGCTACAGATTTTGGATCACAGTCTTTTTCTAACTCCCTCCAGTCATGAGCTGTGGGCATGATTTTCAAGTTATTTGCAACCAGATATTTGACCCTTTAAGGCCAAGAGAAAAAGTATAAAATTTACAGTAATTTTTCTTCCAGTAAAATTAAGTGAGTTACCTGGTTTATTAGGTAAGAGGTAATTTAGTATGCATATTTAAACAGTAGATCATTAGCACTTATTTTTCTTAAGGTCTTTCACAGTGGGGAGAGTGGACAGATGATTTTTGCTCCTTGTTTTCCAATGTCCCAAAGGTCATTCTTTATTTCTCTTTAAGCCATCAGGAAGTTAGGCACTCCCGACTCATACGCCCTTTTTCTCCTCACATAGAAACCTGGTTTGACATGTCACAAGTGTTGTACAGGTCATTTGCGTTGCAGAAAGGAACCAGGGAGCCAGTGAAATGTAGCTGCTTTTTAAAAAAAGGTTGAAAAAAATCAATAATAAATTATCTTCCTATACAGCAGTTTAGGTTCTTTGCACGTCCCCTCTGACATGTAGATGTAGTTATAAATTGATTTAGTTGGGGACCGTAAAGAATCTCACTTGCTCTGGACTGCCTAGTGAAAGTGTGTTAGTGAAATAAAAATAACCCACCTTGTCACAGAGCCTTTCTAGGAGCTGCCGAACCCAGCAAGTTATTTTTATAGTTTAATGAGCTAAGCTCCGGCTTCCACAGGGAGACACAACAAGTGGAGTGCTTCATAATTTACTGCTGTAAAATGATCAGGATTCATGTTGTCTATAAAACATGAAAAACATTCTTCATTCCTTACCAATTAGATCATAGTTACAACTCACAGTTCCTTTGAGCTTAAAAGAAAAATTTAACTGCTAGACATAAATGAATGCTGTGGTTAAATTAAACCCTTCAACAGCCCAAACAGGCTTGAAAGAAATGCCTTCTGGATGTTATTAACACGCATATTTAAGTGCTATTTTTAAATTTTAACTGCAAGCCATAGCAAGCACAAATGTTTAGAATAGCTATTTTGGCATCATAGCATTGCTTTCACATTTTTCATCTTTCCCAATTCTTTCCAATAATTATTTCACCTTTTATTATTTTTTAAAAAAATATTTACAGAGATAGGAAATTTGTTTTATGAGAGTAATTGTATTTTGGGAAGCAAAAAGCAATTAATGTCAATGCAGCTTTGGAATAAAAAGTCCTCTTTTCAATTATGTCAACATAATCGTGTTTCATTTTCCATGAGTATTGTAAAATCTGCAGGAAGCAAATATTTGAACTCCATAACTTTTAAAATGTATAATTTATTTATAATTATGATATATTCATTATAGAAAAATGTAAACATACCTATAATGAAGATAATTAAAGCCACCCATACCAACCAAAGTAAAATCTGGACATAAAACTTTCCAATGTGTGTATGTGTGTGGGTGGGCTGTAGAGAAAGAGAGAAGGGGAGGAGGAGAAAGACAGAGAAAGAAGACAAGAGGAGAAGAGGGAGAGAGAGAGAAATGAAAAGGCAAAGAGAGGCAGAAAGAGACAACGATAAAGAGATTTAGTTTTTTATATTGTCTATATCACAACAATATATATTTTCTCATGACATTACATCCTTTTTGAACATAAAAATGTATTAGTTTTCTAGGGCTGCCATAACAAAATATCACAGACTGGGCGGTTCTTAAATAAGTGAAATTTATTTCTCACAGTCCTGGAGGCTGGAAGCACAAGATCCACTTGTTAGTAGGTTTGGTTTCTCCTCAGTACTCTCTCCTTGGCTTGTAGACTGCCAAATTCTCATGTGTCCTCAATGAACTTTTTTATCTGTGCGTGTACACATGCCCCTGACATTTCTTCTTCTTATAAGTGTGCCAGTTCTACTGGGTTAGGGCCCCATCCTTCTAAGTTCATTTAACCTTTAATACCTCTTTAAAGGCCTTATCACCACATACAGTCATCTTGGGGGGTTAGGGCTTCAACATATGAATTCTGGGGAAACACAATTCAGTCCAGAACACATGACTTTAAAAGTTCACATCATAGTTTATCATGTATGTCTCCTATATTTAAATAATTATGCTGATTTTTAGCAATTAGATTTATTTTCTTTTTCTTTTTTTTTTTTGAGACGGAGTCTCGCTCTCACCCAGGCTGGAGTGCAGTGGCACGATCTCGGCTCACTGCAAGCTCCGCCTCCTGGGTTCAAGCAATTCTCCTGTCTCAGCCTCCTGAGTAGCTGGGACTACAGGCGCCCGCCACCACACCTGGCTAATTTTTTGTATTTTTAGTAGAGACGGGGTTTCACCATGTTAGCCAGGATGGTCTCGATCTCCTGACCTCATGATCCGCCCACCTCGGCCTCCCAAAGTGCTGGGATTACAGGCGTGAGCCACCGCGCTCGGCCTTATTTTATTTTTCATTGACAAGTAAGAATGGTGTATTTTTTACATGTGCACACACACAAATATGCAAATACACAAATTACACAAATACAATGTGATGTTTATATATAAATATATAATATATATGTACATGCATTGTGGATTTTATCATGCTAATTAACCCATCTACTGCCTCCCATACTTATTATTTTTGTGCTGAGAACATTTAAATCTTCTCTTTTGACAATTTTGAAATATATGATATATTATAATTAACTATGGTCATCATGCTGTGCAATAGACCTCAAAAACCTATCCCTCCTGTAGAACTAAAACTTTGTACTCTTTGACCAACATCTGTCAATTCCCTCCCCTCCCCACCCAGCAGCTCTGGTAACCATCATTTTACTCTGTAATTCTGTGAGTTCAATTTTCTAGATTCCACATATAAGTGACATCGTGCGGTATTTCTCTTTCTATGCCAGGCTTATTTTACAGAACGTAATAACCTCCAGGTTCATCCATGTTATTGCAAATGTAAAGATTTCCTCTTTTTTAAAGCTGAATAGTCTTTCGTTGTGTGTATATGTATGCCACATTTTCTCTATCCATTCATCCGTTGATGAACACTCAGGTTGATTTCATATCTTGGCTATTGTGAATAATGCTGCAACATCGGAGGACAGCTATCTCTTCAACATACAAATTTTATTGTCTTTGGCTACATGCTTAGAAGTAGGATTTCTGTATCATATAGTGTTTCTATTTCAAATTTTTTAAGGAACCTCCATGATATGGTTTGGCTTTGTGTCCCCACCCAAATCTCATCTTGAATTGTACTCCCATAATTCCCATGTGTTGTAGGCGGGACCCCGTGGGAGATAACTGATTCATGGGGGTGGTTTCTTCCATACTGTTCTCGTGGTAGTGAATAAGTCTCATGAGATCTGATGGTTTTAACAAGGGTTTCTGCTTTTGTGTCTTCCTCATTCTCTCTTTGCCTGCTGCCATCACCATAAGATGGGAATTGCTTTTCCGTGCCTTTGGCCATGATTGTGAGGGTTCCCCAGCCATGTGGAACTGTAAGTCCAATTAAGCCTCTTTCTTTTGTATATTGCCCAGTCTCAAGTATGTCATTACTAGCAGTGTGAAAGTGGACTAATAGACTCCATATTGTTTTTCCACTAACAGTGTACAAAAGTTCCCTTTTCTCTATATCTTCATCAACACTTGTTATAATATCATTCCTCCTTTTGATAATAGCCATTCTAGCATGTGTGAAGTGATATCCCATTGTGGTTTTAATTTGCATTTCCCTGATGATTAGTGATGTTGAGTATTTGTTTTTATAAACTTATCGTCTATTTATATGTCTTTTTCTTAAAATAAATTTCTATTCAGGCCTTTTTCTTATTTTTTAATTGGGGTTTTTCCTTGCTATTGAGTTGTTTGAATTCATTATATATTTTGGATATTAATTCCTTATCAGATTTATGCTTTGCAAATATTTTATCCCACTCTGTGGGTTCTCTCTTCACTTTATTAATTGTTTTCTTTACTGTGCAGGGTCTTTTTAGTTTGAGGATAATTAGAATTTTTGACAAATTCTGTGGTTCATCATAACACTATTATTTACATCTTATATATGCATCTTATCAACATCTTTGATAATTTTCCTAGTATGTTACTAAAATAAAATTATTTAATCAGAAGACCAACAGTTTAAGCCTCTCTCTCTCTACACACACACACACACGGTGTTCAAAAAGTTCATGAAAAATGTGTATTGTGAAAAAAAACTGAATGGAATTCAAAAATTTTTGCACCAAAGTAAACTCATACTAAATTTTTTTTTTTTTTTTTTTTTTTTTTTGAGACAGAGTCTCTGTCTGTCCCCCAGGCTGGAGTGCAGTGGCGTGATTTTGGCTCACTTCAAGCTCTGGCTCCCAGGTTCACGCCATTCTCCTGCCTCAGCCTCCTGAGTAGCTGGGACTCCAGGTGCCCGCCACCGCGCCCGGCTAATTTCTTTTTGTATGGAGACGGGGTTTCACCATGTTAGCCAGGATGGTCTCAATCTCCTGACTTTGTGATCTGCCTGCCTCGGCCTCCCAAAGTGCTGGGATTACAGGCGTGAGCCACCACACCCGGCCAACTCATACTAACTTTTATAACATGTCTGAAGAGGATTTAGTTTGAGGCACTGGGAAGGATGAGACATCAGTTTGAAAAGAGCCCCTATCAGAGCAGCACGGATTCTGCTAAAATTGAAGCAAGAACAAACATTAAATTTATGGTGAAGTTTGGGTAGAAGGATGATGAAATAATTGATGCTTCATGAAAAAGTTTATGGATACAATACCCCAAAGAAATAAGCAGTTTACAAATGGATAACTCATTTTAAGAGATGAGATGCTGTTGAAGATGAAGCCCGCATCAGCAGACCGTGTATATCAATTTGACAGGAAAAAAAATCAGTTTTGCTTGTGCCCTAATTGAAGGATTAATGATTAATAGCAGAAACAGTAGTCAGCACCACAGATATGTCCATTGGTTCAACTTACACAATTCTGACAGAAAAATTAAAGTTCAGAAAACTTTCCACTCAGTGGGTACCAAAACGATTGAATGCAAATCAGCTACAGACAAGAGCAGAGTTTTCAATGGAAATTTTAAAAGTGTGATTAAGATCCTGAAGCAATTATTTGAATAATTGTAACAGGAGATGGAACGTGACTTTACCAGTATGATCCTGAAGAAAAAGCACAATCAAACCATTGGCTACCAAAAGGTAAAAGTGGTCCAGTCAAAGCAAAAGTTGACCAGTTAAGAACAAAGATCATAGCAGCAGTGTTTTGGATGATCAAAGCATTTTGCTTGACTTTTTAAAGGGCCAAAGAATGATAACATCTGCTTATTATGAGAGTTTTTGAGAAAGCCACAGCTTTAGCAGAAAAATGCCTGGGAAAGCTTCACCAGAGAGTCCTTCTCCACCATGACAAGGCTCTTGCTCATTCATCTCATCACACAAGGGTTATTTTGTGAGAGTTTTTTATGGGAAATCATTAGGCATCTACCTAACAGTCCTGATTTGGCTTCTTCTGACTTTTGTTTCCTAATCCTAAAAAAAATTTGTCTTGGGCAACATTTTTTTTCTTCAGTTAATAATGTAAAAAAGGTTGTGTTAACATGGTTACATTTCTACAACCCTCATTTCTTTAGGGATGGACTGAATGGCTGGTAATATTGCTTACAAAAGTGTCTTGCTTTTGATGGAGTTTATATTGAGAAATAAAGTGTACATTTTAATTTTATCTTTTAATTTTATTTTCCATGAACTTTTTTGAGGACTTGGTTTTTCACTTCCTTTTCTTTTATAATTAAAGTGTTTTTTTAATTAATTTAATATTTTAACTTTAATTTTAGGTTCAGGGGTACATGTGCAGGTTTGTTATACAGGTAAACTCATGAGTTGGGGGTTGGTGTACAGATTATTTTATAACTCAGGTACTAACCATATTACTGGAGAGGTTTTTGGTTTTTTTTCTGAACTTCTGCTCCTTCCACCATCTATCTTCAGGCCCTGGTGTTTGTTCTTCCCGTCTTTCTGTCCATTTACCTCCCAGTTATAACTGAAAACATGCAGGATTTGTTTTTCTGTTCCTATGTTAGTTTGCTGAGGATAATGCCCCCCTGGTGCTATCATGTTTCTGCAAAGAACGTGAGCTTATTCTTCATTTTTGGCTGCATAGTATCCCATGGTATATATGTTAAAAATACATTTGCACTCTTATATTTACCACATTTCTTTCTACAGATCTAGGTTTTAATTAGATCGAAGTTTTAATCAGATAATATTTTTCTTCAGCCTAAAGTACTTTTTAAGCACTTTCTGTGGTGCAGTATACCAGAGAGAAATTTTCTCAGTATTTGTCTCTATTTATATTTTGAATTCATTTTTAAAGGATTTTTTTTTTCCTCGACATAGAACTGTATTTGACATTTCTTGACACTTGTAGATATCTTTCTATTGTCTTTTGGCTTGTGTTGTTGCTCATAACTTTATTATTCTGACTGTAGTTCACCAGTAGGTAATATATCTATTTTTTTCTGAAGGCTTTTATGACATTTTTCTTATGTTTATGTTTAGTTTCACAGCACTTTGACTGTGATATACCTAAACATCCTATTTATATCCTGTTTTGGCCTGTGATCCATTTTGAGTTAATTTTTATATAAGATGTAAGGTATGGGTCAAAATACATTTTTTTCTGCATATAGATGTCCAATGATTTTAAGACCATTTGTTAAAAAACAATTCATTCCCTATTACATTATCTTATTTCGTTTGTCAAAAATAAATTTCCAATATATAAGTGTGTGTTTATTTCTGGAGTTTTGATTATGTTTTACTGATTGTGTTTTATTTATGTATATTAACTGTGTATTTATTGTTATATAATAGGACACTTTCTTGATTACTATAGCTTTATATAAAACCTTAATATTAGGTAGTGTGAGTTTCCAGCTTCATACTTCCTTTTCAACATTTTGTTTATACTATTTCATTTACATATACATTTTAGAATGACTGGGATTTCACATGCATTAAAGATATCAGTGTTTTTTTTTTTTAATTTGGATTGCATTAAAGCTGTAGCCCCATTTGTGGAGAAATAATATCTTAAAAAGTTTTAGTCTTAAATCCATGATTATGGTGTGTTTTTCCATTTATTTAGGTCTTCTTTAAGATTATTCAGTGATATTTTACATTTCTTTGTATGCAAATCTTGCACATATTTTGCTAGACTTATTTCTAAGTGCTTCATATTTTGATACCATATTAAATTATATTGATGTATGTTTAATATCAATGCCTAAGTTTTTTGTTCATGGTATATAGAAACACAACAGTATTTGTACATTAACTTTGAATCTTGCAAGTTTGCTAATTTTACTGGCTGACTTTGGAAAAAAACTTATAGGTTACTCGGTTATTTGGAACTTTCTACACGAATGCTCATGTTGTCTATGTATAGATAGTGATTTAATTACTTCTTATATGAATGTTTTTTATTTATTTTTCTTTCCTATTACATTTGTAGGACTATCATGACAAAATGGAATAGATATGCTAAGAAAGAACATTCTTGTTTTATTCATGATCCAAAGGAGAAATAATTCAGTTTTTTACCTTGAAGTATGATTGTTAGCTATTGGATATCTGTACATTACTTTTATCAAGTTGAAGAGGTATTATTTATTTATTCTAGATCCAGAGAATACATGCACATGTTTGTTCCATGGGTATATTACATAATGGTAGAGACTGGGCTACTTTTGTATCCATCACCCATGTATTGAATATTGTACCCAACACGTAATTTTTCAGCTCTCAATCCCCTGCCATCCTGTCCACTTTTGGAGTCCCCAGTGTCTACTACTTTCATCTTTCTGTCTATGCATACTTATTGTTTAGCTCCCACTTAAAGGTGAAAACATGAAATTTGATTTTCTATTTCCAAATTAGTTCATTTAGGATAATGGCCTCCAGCTCCATCCATGTTGCTGTAAAGGATGTGATTTCATTCAAGTTGAGGAAATATTTTATATTCCTAATTTGCAGAGATACTTTTAACATAAGGTGGATGTGAATTATGCAAAATACTATTTCCTACATCGATTAAGATAATCATATGGTTTTTTAGCATGGTTGATATAATAAATTAGATTGATTTGATTTCAAATATTGAGCAAATTTTTTATTCTTGGACAAGATCTCATTCACTGGTGATATGTCACTTTTGTTATTTGTTGTTGGATTTATTTTTATAAGTTTTATTAATATGTTTGTGTGTAAGTTTATGAGAGATATTGGTGTGTAATTTCCTTTACTTATAATATTTGATTTTGATAAGAAGGTAATGCTGACCTCATAAAATGAGTTGAAAAGTGCTTCTTGCTCTTTAATTTTCTGGAAAATTTTGTGGAGAACCATCATTATTTTTTCCTTAAATGTAGAATTCACTAATAAAGCCAACTGGCCATGGGGTTTTCTTTGTGAATTCCATATCTTTAATATATGCAGAGCTATCATGGCTATTTTTAATTGAAGTTTGGTACTGTATATCTTTACAGAGATTTGTCCATTTCACTTATGGGCATGTGCATATTTATAACGTTCCCTTAATATCTTTAAAAATATATGTAAGATCTATGTGATATTCCCTCTTTCACTCCTAATACTAGTAATTTGTATCTTCTGTCTTTTTATCCTGGGTCAGTCTTGCTAGAAATTTATTATTTTTATTGATCTTTTTAAAGAATCAACTTTTAGATTCCTTGATTTTTCTCTTTTGCTCTTCTGTTTTTTATTTCACTGATTTTTGTTCAAAATTATTGACTTCTTTCCACTAAGTTTGGATTTATTCTGCTCTTCTTTTTCTAGTTTTTTAATGTGGAAATTACATCATTGATTTGAGTTCTCTTATTCATCTAATTTAAATATTTAGAGTCATAAAGTTTCTTCTAAGCACTGCTAAATCTCCATCCTGCATATATTTATAAATAGTTATTTTGTTTTTATTAAATTCAAAATATTTTTAAATTTCTCTTCAGATTTCTTTTTTGACTTATAAAGTTTTCATTTGTAATTTTTTTTTTTACAAGTTTTGTGATTAATTGTATCCCAATAATTTTGAAATCTCTTTCTGCTAATTAAACTATTTGGGCCATTTTGCCACCTCCTTGTTGTGACTGTCTTCCTCTGTTTACCATGTGTTAACATTTTCTTGCTTCTTCACAGGTTTCATAATATTAGATCATACGCTAGTTACCGATTTTATGATACATTTTGACATATGCCAACCAGTAAGTATTATTAACCCCCTGAAAATACCTCTTTGGTCACGTTGCTAATGTGGAGGGCTAAATGCTACTAATCTGCAGTTAAGCTCAGTTGGCGTTGTGTTACAGCTTTAGTTAAATTTAGTTTATTATTGACCTTAAATCGTTTGAGGGTGGAATTAGCACTTATTTTTTCCTGCAGTGCTTGGGATCTGAGCACTAGCTAGATTTTAGGCATCTCTTTATTCTTTGCATTCTAAATGCCAGATCTCTTTCTGTTTTGTAGGCTGATTGACAACTTTGTGGATCACTGCGGAGTTGTTTTGTTTTTGTTTCTGTTTTTCTCCTGTGCAGTCCTTCCTGGCTTTCTGGGTCCTGAAAGGCTCTGTCAAACTGGCTCCTCTGACCCAGCATTCAGCACTGATGCTTCAGCATCAGTGAAGGTTCAGCATGCCTTTTCACTCCTTCTTTTGCCTGCCCTCAACCTTCAGCGGGCCATTGCTGGGTGCTCTGTGAATGTCTGGGGTGCCTGGTCAGGGAGGAGTTATCTTAGTTTTCTAGCTCTACTTCCTGCCTTCAGCCCATAGCAGTGAATTCTTACAGTAATATGGAGGAATTTCCCCTCAACTCTCCTGTTCCACCAATAGGCTTCAACACACCCCTCCCACGGCCATCTTTAGGCTTTTCGGAGTGTTCTTAGGTGGGTGTAGTCTTGTTCTGTGGCTGGAGATCCTTGGGATTCTAATCCCATGCAGGGACTGTGTAGCCAAGGTATGAGGCCAGTTTTCCCCAGGGGACTTTTATTGGCTCTGAGTGTCAAGCTTGATTCCTCAAAGGGAAGCACACCCTTGCAGTCAAAGACTTGCTAAAATAACCAGTTTTTCTAGTTGTGTCCTATTGAAAAAGGAAAATAGATTCTTATTCCACTGATGCAAACAACTATATTGCCATAAGTTAACGAGCTCACAGACAGTTTCCAAATTCTAGAGGAATTAGGCAGAGAGAAACTAACATGTTTGTTTCTCCAATTTGTTCACAGGAGTATACCTTACTCAATTATTAAAGGCCATAAGTAGTTTCAAATAAATTTCCTTGACTCTGAAAAACAAAACAAGGATCATCAATATTCCAAGCAAAAGTCAAAAAGTTTGCTTTAACTTTCCGAGTGTAGTCCATTTAGTTAACTCTTGTTTTGCTTGACATTCGTAAATATTTCAGTTCTTCATGAGTCCCACACATTCTTTCTCTATCCCAATGTTACAACTTTCAAAGCTATTAACAACCTGTTAAAGTCCTTAATATAGCTTTATTATCTTTTCAGAAGGAAAAAAGCAAGACAAGAATTGTCTACAAATGAAAAAGTTTACTGGGTAGTTATAGCTAAAAGCATGACTGACAAAGAAGTTTAGTTATCTCTGTGGTTTACAATAAGTTCACCCTTAGTTATGATTCTAATAATTACTCAGACATTACAATTTTAGAAATCCATACAATTTTGGAATGTATTTATTATTACTTACCAAAATAAAACTTAAAGAAGATTGGACATCATTTTGGCAATCTCATGTGACTAAACATGGTAAATAATCCCATTCACCTCTTTTCTGAATGTTTCAGGGGCCCCTTGAACCATCCAGAAAGCCAGGCATTGGGAAAGACAATTTTGAAACTTGAAGTTTGATTTTAGGATGCCTGTTAAATGTTAGAGGTTTAAAACACTTGATGTTATGAAATAAAAATCCAAATTGCCACAAATTATTTATTTTGCCAAAATGATAACTCAAAAGGCAAAAACCTTTTATTAGCCTTTATTATTATATGAAAATCCTGTTCAAAGTCAAATTTTATCCTTGCATTAGTTTGCTAATGTTAGCCCCAATTTGGTTAAATGAAACCTTATAGACGATTCCATCTATTCTTAACCAATTTGACCATGAGGTAAAATCTTTACAAACACTTTATAACCCCTTTTGCTAAAGGGCATATTAGTGTCTTAAGATAACCTTGCTGTGCTTTTATTTCAATGCTCAGTTTATGAAAAGACCATATAATACCCTTTTGAATTTAATGTTTACACATTTTTGGCAAGATTAATTTTTACAATCTTACCACAACTTTTTACCTTTATCTTATCAAATTTAAGGTAATCCTTCATCCCTGGGCAAAATTTATATTTCCATGCTTTCTTATATCTTTTACTATAAGACACATTTTACTGTTTTTATATGCCTTGCATATAACACTGTTTAGTGATCTCAAATACATGTTGCACTGTAACTCTTAGCAACTTTTACTTTTGGTGAAAAACCTGGTTAGTAAATGATTTTAAATATGTAGTAGGTATGGAGCCTAGGACCCAGACAGAAGTACAGGTAATATCTGACTCCAGTGTCTAGTTCCATGTGTCCCAGGCCTTACGTACCTGTAAAGAAGACAGTATACAACCTTGGAACGTTGAGCAAACCTAGTACCTAAGTTGTATGATTTAGATCACCTATTTGCATTTTGACAACACTTGCATTTTACCAATAAGCCTTAAGACTATTCTATTTCTTAATGATTAAAGTCACATGAACTAAAAAATATTGATTTAAGCACTTACTTTTCTTCAAGCCAATCATTTAGAGCTCTTTTCATAGACATAACACACAACACATATATCTATATCTATATCTATATCTACATACACACACAAACAGAAAAAAAGATTCAGCACCTGTAAGATTTTTCATTTGACAGTTTCTCAGTTGTCTTTAGGGTGGAACCCTTGGAGGAACAGGGCCAGGTAGCATGGATTTTTAGAGCCTGATAAGCAGACACAGCTGAAGGCAAAGACAGATCTCTAAAATTAAGGGTGCCATTTTATACTGATTTTGGATCCCCAAAAGGAGGAAGATACTATGGGAGAAGACAGTGCAGTGCTTCTACTTTCTACCATGTATTTTATTGCAAGGCAACCCAAAGCCTATTGGCTTATTTTGTAATCATCCTATCCGCCATGGGAGTCTAATCTCTCAGTGGCAGGTGGTGATGTTTCCATGTCTTTCAGGTGGTCAAGAACATGCTTCTCTGATTTATAACTACTATTAACTATCCCTTAAAGTGTGTATCCTGCCTAGTTATTACATACCAAAACTCTCTCCTAATGTGAAGTAATTGGACACCCTCAAAACTCAAAACAGTCAGAAAACGCAATGCAAAACAGAACGGAGCCTTTGATTTTGAGAGGGAGCTATATACTTTCAATTCCTGGGGTTTCATGACAAAAACAGAGGTTTTTTTCCCAACATGTGGTCTGTGGCACCACCTCTGTTTTTCCCAAGGAGTCTCATGCTACCAGAAGTTATCTTAGGGCCTCTCATTCATGCGTTAAGTGTGGCGAGACAAAAAATGGAGAAAAAATAATTCAGTTGACAGAGAACAACAACAACAACAGAAAACCCTTTTCCAGAAAAACAAGATCCAAGAAGAGAAAAACACGAAGGCCTTTTAAATATACCTATAACTTGAATATCTGCTTTTAATTAAGCTGAGTGCTCTTTAAGAAAATTATTTTAAATTGCTTATTACTTGACTCTAGCCATGCCAAGCAGTTGAACTTCACAAATAACCTCACAGGTGAAACCAACAAGCCTTAATTAGGTTATGACTTAACTGCAAGTGTATGAGGTATTTTCAAAGAGGTGACAAGCAGCTTTTGAAACCGTCATTGAAAAATTGTGACTGAGAAAGTGAAAGAGATCTGACTCAAACAACTGCACTTCACTTCCAGCCACCAAGCTTTCCTTTCTCATCCTTGGGCATAGGCTGAACCAAAATTTGGGAGGAGCCTGGTTTACAGTTTCTAGTCTAAAACAAAGAAGATAACAGCCCCTTCTTAAAGTGTACTTCCCTCTTGCCTAGGACCAGACCAAGAAACTCATCACGAGATTAGAAACCATGGCCTAGGAGTCATGCAGCTAGAGGTTACAAGATTTTGACCCTCCCTAAACTGCTCTCAAGATCAGTGCTTAAGTAAGATCAGTGCTTGTAAACCCTGGCCTTGATGGATCAGCTGGCACCACACAGATTGATGAACTGGCTTATCTGATTTTGTGACCCTCACCTAGGAACTGACAGCACAACAAGACAGCCACTATTGTATTCTGGTGGAGACTGAAACAAAGTATTGCCATATGGTTACAGGTCATGTTCCCAAGGACATGAAACAAGATGGAGGCCTATAGCCAAGTTTGTTACTAACCATTTTGTTGGGCTGGCTTGAACAGCAGGCTTATGGGGCCCTGGATCTGCATCCTGACCTAAGGTGCCCTTTCTTTTAACAGAACCATACAGAAAGAAGCACAAAGCACACCAGATTGGCTACAGCTTAAAACTGACCTCACAAATCTGTTTTACTAATGAAAACTATGCAGAGAATATAAATAATGATTTTTATTATCCCTTTTACTGGTTTGCACAGGGAGAGAGAAGCCAAAAGCCTGACTGGTAAGAAATTTTTACACTTTTGCTGGCATGTTAGGCTTCTGGGTTCCCTTCCCCCTAGCTCAACTCTAAGCCAAACATGTTAAATTTTGGAAAATTAACTTTTCCCAGGTTAGAACAACATTATAAAGTAAACGATAGGAGCCATTTTAAACTACGAAAGAAGGAAAATCATCATAGAAACCAATTAGGGTTGTCAGGAGGTACTGCCTCTCTTCCTATTGGGAATGATGTTTCCCCTATTTCTTTGCCTTCATTATTTTCTCTTTTCCTTTTAGGCCTGCTCTAGGAGACATATTGCTCATCTCTCAATTTCTCTGCCTTCAGAGCTGCCTGCTTCTCAGCTGCAGTTAGGTTTTGACTTAGGAGCAGCATAACATCCTTTCATAAGAGGTCAAATACCTGAGTTAAATTTTGGAAAGCTTCTATATACCTATCAGGGTCATTAGAAATTGACCTAAGTCTCCCTTTATTTGCCTAAGGTCCTGTAATGAGAAGGAAACTTGAGAGGGCCCTGAATAAGGGGGATCCTCAGATTGTTCCTTGGAAGATGCTTCTTGAAGTTTGGAGAATAATTCTCTATAGGCTTTCCTGAGATGACTACTAAAACAGCTAGGTTGATTTTGTAAAGGCCTGGGTTGTCTCTCAGACCTTGGCAAGCAACTCTGGGTTGTGCAAAAAAAAAAAAAGCACCAAACAACAACAACAAAAAACCCTGTACATAAGGCACCTTGGACCATTTGCCCTCCTGTTTGCAGAAAAGATCTAGTTGTTGGATAATATTAAAATTAAGGCTCCTTTCTACAGGCCAAGCTGGTTCAAGAGGGTAAGAAGACCATGCCCTTTTCCAAAAGAAAATGAACTGCTTTTTCTTTAAAGTCTCATGATGAAAGGAGTCCCAGTGCTTCAGAATGCACTCTAGGGGAGTGCAGGCTGAAGATGATACCCAGTTAGAAAGAGAAGTGAGAAAAAGGCTTCTTTTTAATCTCCTTCCTTTTGGTGTGACCTGGGATGGAGAGGAAGACAGTGGGGGCATCCCCCCTGCTGTTTTCTCCCCATGGTTCCTGGGTCCTGGCACCTTGTTGAATATGCCACTCATGGTTGCAGGTGTGAACCCCCCCAGTCACGGGACCAGAGGAACTAAGCCATTGGGGTCAGTCACGCTCACCCAACTGGCTCTAGTTCTCTGCCTGTGATTTCTCTGACTTCCTAGACTTTTGTGACCTGCCTGGCTCCCTGAAAAATGGATCTCAAGAAAAACTACATAATAGTTGGGCAAGGCCCCTTTAATGAAGGGGGTATGCTAGATTGAACTCTATAGCCTGCTGTTATGGCCTATGCTCAAGTGTTTACTCTTAGAGAATGGTTCCAGTTAACTTCTGAACTTAAAATCTCCTTACTAATTAAGTGCCACTCTAAATAGAACCAGAATAGGTGCCTTAAAAGAATGTAGCAACCGAATGGCCATTTTCCTGCTGATGGGAGAGTATTGAGACTAAAATTTGGCTTTGGAGGATATTTTACCCCTAATTGTTGAAGGCAGAATTTTCCCACTTACGGAAGCAGCATGAAGCCTGGTTTTTAGTAGAGAGGTACAAAAAGGGGAGAGAATTGGGAGGCAAGGGTGTTGCAGTAAAGGACTGACAATGTGCCTCATGGAGAGGATCTTATTCCACTAGGTGGTGCTGTTGACCTTGAAACACCATGTGCTGTCCATACCAAGAGAGAGACCTGGAAATGTCATGTGCTTTCCAGACCAAGGACAGAGAGAGTTGCCCAGTGTTGGGGAGGCGGGGAGGGAGACTGGGGTCTCTGTCCTTAGAAAATCACAAAGATGCCTTCCCCTGAGCTATATTCCCGGTTACTATTACATTTCTTGATCTTGCCAAACAAAATTACTTCCCTGAACTGAAAACTTCCCACACATTACATACACAGAGAGGATAACATATATGACGATTGCAGACAGGAAAGGAAGAAATTATGATAGGAAAGTGGGAGATCCTGTTGTTGACACCCCATTGGGGCAGTCAGAGGCTGGGGCCAGTCCAGAAGCCTTTGCATAACACTGGTGGGACCCCTGGCCAGAAATCCTCAGTTGCCAGGGGACTTCTTCCAGCTCCACATGATGGTTAAGTCCTTCATGAAAAGAAGCTGGTTTAAACATAGCCAATATGCCCAGCAACCCGTGGGTATTGGAGAATTCTCCATGTTCCTCCCAGCAAGCCTGTCCCTGAATCTTGTAAGGCTGTCAGTCATGCTAATCATTTTTAAATGGCTGAAGGGGTCCCAGTAATTGGTTTTATTTGGTTCTAAAATGAAGGCCAAAAGCCTCAGAATAAAAGGACAGAGTTGGAGTCCTCTCCTCTACTCATCATTTCGATGAATGTTGTACATTGGTATCCCAGACAAGCCCCCATATTATGAAGTGGCTATGCTGTCTGGGGTATATACACTGGGGTTTGTTGTCACGTGCCAGGAAAATTTGGGACATGGACACAGATGAGGAGTTTAGGAGCAGAGGTTTAATAGGTAGAAGAGAAAGAGAAACAACTTCCTCTGTAGAGGAAGGAGTCTCCAAGCGGAAGAGACCAGCTGGCGGTGAATGCATCGAGTTTTATAGTCCAGTTTGAGAAAGTGGTGTCTGATTTACATAGAGCTCATAGATTGGTTTGATCAGGTATGACATTTGCATGGTGGGCAGGGAAGCATAATCTTCTTATGCAATTGGGCTGTCCAGTTGATTACTGCCATCTTGTCTGCTCCTTTAGAGTACCCCTGGCTGGCAAAGAAGGGAAGATGGAGCCACCATCTTGAACATATCTAATCCTTAGTTCCTGCCAGCATTCACCTGTGCAAACTTCCAGCCTACAGGGTGCTCTTTGTTAGAAAATGATTTGGGGCTGCTTTTCATTAAAAAGAAAAGCCTTACTGAGGACTCCCATGCCCTTGCTCTCTGCCTAAGTGATTTCTTCTTAACTCTTCTATCAGTGATTTATTCTTTAAATGTAGGGGTGTGTGGCTTAACCTTTGTCTAGTATGCCCTTGGGTCCTGTTTTTAATTTGATATCTTATTGCCCCGAAGAGTCTGTTCTTTCAGGCTTACAGTCTCTATTTTTAACATTAATGCTGGTCAGTTGTGTCTAAACTCCAAAAGGGAGAAGGTATAATGAGATATGTCTGATCTGCTGTCCTGTCATGGCCAGGAACTCAGTGTTAAGGTTTTTCTGGGGTTTCCTTGGCCACAGGGGGCCCCTTCACTCAGTGGGGGCTTAGTATTTTAAGTTTATAGGCATTAGAAATTCATTACGATTTTAGCTGGTTTGTCTTTACCTTTGTCTGTGATAGATTTCTTCTTGTCCTACAGCTCTTCCAAAGCTAAAAACACCCCAAAGGTTTTTCTCTCCTCAGATGAGCTTATCGTGATTAAAATTTACCTCATTTAGATATCTTTGTGCCTTTGGCTTTCTGATTTTAAAAATTAAAAACAAAACATAACTAGAATCTTCTTTCTTATCCAACTTGTTCTCATTGTTAGGATAGTAGCAACAGTCTTTTTGTGGCCTTCTACATCTTAATTGGTAATAGAGTGATCCCACTGGAATTTTCCTGGGAAACTAGTGTTAAGCTAATTAATAATTTTGGCAAAAATTGATACCTCAAAATATCCAAACTTACCATCCTAAAGCATACTCTAACTCTCCACTTAAATGTTTATATAGGTTTGACCTGGGTCCTAGTTTTAGTCATTGATCCTAATAATTTTTTCTTAAAGAATAATTAAAGATAAGAATGTTTGAATATAGTAGCATTTTTGTTATGTGTAAAACTGAAAAAAGCCTAAATGTATAATAATATGAATGATTTAATGCATTATAATTATATCCTGTGTTGAATTTTTTTAGTGAAGAAAAATCACATTTTTGATGCCTATATAACAACATGGTAAAAGTTCAAATTTTATTTTTTCAAAAGATATTTGTTGAGAATTCATTAAATTTCAAACATCATAGCAAGGACTAACTATGCCTAAATAAATAAAATATACAATGTTTCTGTCTGGATTGAGTTTATAATCTGGTGGAAGAGATAAAGAAGCAAACAAATATAAAATCATAAACTTTGATATAATACCAAGTACATGACAGGGATGCAGATTTCTAATATCAGTTGGTTCAAAAAGCCTCTGTTGGAAACATAAGACCAAATTAATTAGAAAGATATGGTCATACAGCAAGTGGAAGGAAAAACAGTTCAGGCAGTGGGAGCAGCATGTGAAGACCCTAAGAAGAGCTAGAGCTTCATATACGGTTTTTGGATTAATGGAAGGTCACATGACTCAAAAAAAAAAAAAAAAAAAAAACCACACACACACACATTCAGCAAATAGGGGAGTCAGGATGTAGAAGACTGAATAGAAAGTCAGAGATCTGTCCATTCACTGCTTTAAAGGTCTTGCAAGACTTCAAAAGCAAGGGGTTTAGATTTGTTTCATAGTGAAAGTGTTTCTCATGTAAGTGTTTGAATTGATTTTAAACACAATCTGGTTTATGTTGTTGCAAAAAGAAAATGTCTTTTGAATGGAGAATTGATGAAAGAGGGGCATAAGTAAGAAGACCAGACAAGAGGCTACCTGGTAGTCCAGGTGAGAAAGAAAAGTAGCATAAATAGATTGAAGTTTCTTTCAAAAACAGCGTCAATATCTGAGTCATGTTTTATAAGTAGAATGGCTAGGACTTTCTGATAATTTGGATGGGGGCATGAAGAGAAAAGTCAGGGTTGATTTCCAGGTTTGTGGCTTAAGTGACACTAATTTCTGAGATAAGGGAGATGAAGAGATAAAAAGTGTAGGAAATGGGATGCTTTAAATCAAGTCCTTTCTTTTAGATATGTTGCTCTTCATAGCCATGTGGGGCTGCCAGCCAGGAAGTTGGATTTGAAGCTGATGGGGAGGTTTAAACTGAGGCTAACTTAGGAAGCTGTCAGCACATATTTTTAAGTGAGAAAAAGCAAAGCATAATAAAGTATGTATTTTGTGATCTCAATTATAGTGAAGCATATGCAACTATATGCAAAATACAATGTTATTGGCAGTTGTCTATGGGGGTGGAATTATGATTGGATTTCCTTCTTTCTTTGTGACCTTAAATATTTACTGAACATATAAACAAATATTACTTTAAAGGTAATTTATTAAAAGTATTCAGGAGGACAATATAATCTCTGAGACTAGGAATAGCTACTGCTTCCTTCTTTCTTATGATTTCCTTGACCCTCTCTGCATATTGATTTCTCTCCTCTACTCAAAGCATTGGGTTTTAATAAGGAAAAAGCCATCTAAAATACTGTAATAGTCTTTTATTTTTTGGTGGTTAGTGTTACAGAAGGGAAACTGAAGTCTTTGTACTTTCTTTTCAATCTACAAACATGTATAATAATTCTTGGTACTTGGCTATTATTTTTTCCTGTTATTGTTGAATATTTTCAATATGCATTTTCAGAATTTTAAATTTTTTTTACCAATAAATTATTTTCCATTTTTTTAGAAGTACTAAACTTCATACCAAAGGATTTATCTATTGAGTATATGTGTACACCACCCCCAAAACACACCTTGATCTTTCTTTTTGAACTTCTTTTAATGTCTTTCATCTTTTCTTTAGTTATTTTATTGCCTTTCCTTTTTTTGTGACTTTTGTATAAGATTTGCCTTTTTGGGAGATTCCAAGATGGCCACCTAGGAACTGCTCCAGTCTATAGCTCCCAGCATGAGCAACGCAGAAGATGGGTGATTTCTACATTTCCAACTGAGGCACTGAGTTCATCTCACTGGGGCTTGTTGGACAGTGGGTGCAGCCCAAGGAGTGTGAGCCAAAGCAGCGTGGGGCATTGCCTCACTGCAGAAGTGCAAGGGGTTGGGGAATTCCCTTTCCTAGCAAAGGGAAGCTGTGACAGATGGTACCTGAAAAATTGGGACACTCCTACCCTAATACTGTGCTTTTCCAATGGTCTTAGCAAACAGCACACCAGGAGATTATATCCCGTGCCTGGCTCAGAGAGTGTCACACCCACCCATGGAGCCTTGCTCACTGCTAGCACAGCAGTCTGATATCAAACTGCAAGGTGGCAGTGAGGCTGGGGGAGAGGAATCCGCCATTGCTGAGGCTTGAGTAGGTAAACAAAGTGGTTGGGAAGCTCGAACTGGGTGGAGCCCACCATAACTCAAGGAGGCCTGCCTGCCTCTGTAGACTCCACCTCTGGGGGCAGGGCATAGCTGAACAAAAGGCAGCAGACACTTCTGCAGACTCAAACATCCCTGTCTGACAGCTTTGAAGAGAGTAGTAGTTCTCCCAGCAGAGTTTGAGATCTGGAACAGACAGACCGCCTCCTCAAGTGGGTCCCTGACCCCTGAGTAGCCTAATTGGGAGACGCCTCTAAGTAGGGGCTGACTGACACCTCATATGTCCACATGCCCCTCTGAGAAGAAGCTTCCAGAGGAAGGATCAGGCAGCAACATTTGCCGTTCTGTAATATTTGCTGTTCTGCAGACTCCGCTGGTGATACCCAGGAAAACAGGGTTTGGACTGGACCTCCAGCAAACTCCAACAGACCTATAGCTAAGGGTCCTGGCTGTTCGAAGGAAAACTAACAAACAGAAAGGACATCCACACCAAAACACTATCTGTACGTCACCATCATCAAAGACCAAAGGTAGATAAAACCACAAAGATGGGGAGAAACCAGAGCAGAAAAGTTGAAAATTCTAACCATCAGAGCACCTCTTTTCCTCCAAAGGAATACAGCTCCTCACCAGCAATGGAACAAAGCTGGAGGGAGAATGACTTTGACGAGTTGAGAGAAGAAGGCTTCAAATGATCAGTAATGACAAACTTCTCCGAGCTAAAGGAGGATGTTTGAATCCATTGCAAAGAAGCTAAAAACCTTGAAAAAAGATTAGATGAATGGCTAACTGGAATAAACAATGTAGAGAAGACCTTAAATGACCTGATGGAACTGAAAACCATGGCATGAGAATGACGTCACACATGCAAAAGCTTCAGTAACTGATTCAATCAACTGGAAGAAAGGGTATCAGTGATTGAAGATCAAATGAATGAAATGAAGAGAGAAGAGAAGTTTAGAGAAAAAAAGAGTGAAAGGAAATGAACAAAGCCTCCAAGAAATATAGGACTATGAGAAAAGACCAAATCTATATTTGATTGGTGTACCTGAAAGTGACAGGAAGAATGGAATCAAGTTGGAAATCACTCTTCAGGATATTATACAGGAGAACTTCCACAACCTAGCAAAGCAGGCCAACATTCAAACTCAGTAAATACAGAGAGTGCCACAAAGATACTCCTCGAGAAGAGCAACTCCAAGACACATAGTTGTCAGATTCACCAAAGTTGAAATGAAGGAAAAAATGTTAAGGGCAGCCAGAGAGAAACATTGGGTTACCCACAAAGGGAAGCCCATAAGACTAACAGAGGATCTCTTGGCAGAAACTATACAAGCCAGAAGGGAGTGGGAGCCAATATTCAACACTCTTAAAGAAAAGAATTTTCAACCCAAAATTTCATATTCAGCCAAACTAAGCTTCAAAAGTGAAGGAGAATTAAAATCCTTTACAGAGAAGCAAATGCTGAGAGATTTTGTCACCACCAGGCCTGCCTTACAAGAGCTCCTGAAGGAAGCACTAAACATGGAAAGGAACAGTTGGTACTAGCCACTGCAAAAACATGCCAAATTGTAAAAACCATCAATGCTAGGAAGAAACTGCATCAACTAACGAGCAAAATAACCAGCTAACATCATAATGACAGAATCAAATTCATACATAGCAATATTAATCTTAAATGTAAATGGGCTAAATGCTCCAATTAAAAGACACAGGCTGACAAATTGCAGAAAGAGTCAAGACCCATCAGTGTGCTGTGTTCAGGAGACCCATCTCATGTGCAGAGACCCACATAGGCTCAAAATGAAGAGATGGAGGAAGATATACCAAGCAAATGGAAAACAAACAAACAAAAAAAGCAGGGATTGCAATCCTAGTCTCTGATAAAACAGACTTTAAACCAGCAAAGATCAGAAGAGACAAAGAAGGCCATTACATAATGGTAAATGGATCAATTCAACAAGAAGAGCTAACTATCCTAAATATATATGCACCCAATACAGGAGCACCCAGATTCATAAAGCAAGTCCTTAGAGACCTACAAAGAGATTTAGGCTCTCACACAGTAATAATAGGAGACTTTAACACCCCACTGTCAACATTAGACGGATCAATGAGACAGAAAGTTAACAAGGACATCCAGGAATTGAACTCAGCTCTGCACCAAGTGGACCTAACAGACATCTACAGAACTCTCCACCCCAAATCAACAGAATATACCTTCTTATCAGCACCATATTACACTTATTCCAAAATTGGCCACATAGTTGGAAGTAAAGCACTCCTCAGCAAACGTAAAAGAACAGAAATTATAACAAACTGTCTCTCAGACTACAGTGCAATCAAACTAGAACTCAGAATTAAGAAACTCACTCAAAACTGCTCAACTACATGGAAACTGAACAACCTGCTCCTGAATGACTACTAGGTACATAACGATATAAAGGCAGAAATAAAAATGTTCTTTGAATCCAATGAGAACAAAGATACAACATACTAGAATCTCTGGGACATATTTAAAGCAGTGTGTAGAGGGAAATTTATAGCACTAAATGCCCACAAGAGAAAGCAGAAAAGATCTAAAATTGACACCCTAAAATCACAATTAAAAGAACAAGAGAAGCAAGAGCAAACACATTCAAAAGCTAGCAGAAGGCAAGAAATAACTAAGATCAGAGCAGAACTGAAGGAGATAGAGACAAAAAATTCCTTCAAAAAAATCAATGAATCCAGGAGCTGGTTTTTTGAAAAGATCAACAGAATTGATAGACCACTAGCAAGGCTAATAAAGAAGAAAAGAGAGAATAATCAAATATATGCAATAAAAAATGATAAAGGGGATATCACCACCAACCCCACAGAAATACCAACTACCATCAGAGAATACTATAAACACCTCTATGCAAATAAACTAGAATATCTAGAAGAAATGGATAAATTCCTGGACACGTACACCCTCCAAAGACTAAACCAGGAAGAAGTTGAATCCCTGAATAGACCAATAAAAGGCTCTGAAATTGAGGCAATTATTAATAACCTACCAACGAAAAAAGTCCAGGACCAGACAGATTCACAGCCGAATTCTACCAGAGGTACAAAGAGGAGCTGGTACCATTCCTTTTGAAACTATTCCAATCAATAGAAAAAGAGGAAATCCTCCCTAACTCATTTCATGAGGCCAGCATCAACCTGATCCCAAAGCCTGGTACAGGCACAACAAAAATAGAGAATTTTAGACCAATATCCCTGATGAACACTGATGCAAAAATCCTCAATAAAATACTGGCAAACCGAATCCAGCAGCACATCAAAAAGCTTATCCACCATGATCAAGTTGGCTTCATCCCTGAGATGCAAGGCTGGTTCAACATATGCAAATAAATAAATGTAATCCATCACATAAACAGAACCAAAGACAAAAACCACACGATTATCTCAATAGATGCAGAAAAGGTCTTTGACAAAATTCAACAGCCCTTCATGGTAAAAACTCTCAATAAATTCAGTATTGATGGGACATATCTCAAAATAATAAGAGCTATTTATGACAAACCCACAGCCAATATCATACTGAATGGGCAAAAACTGGAAGCTTTCCCTTTGAAACCTGGCACAAGACAGGGAGGCCCTCTCTCACCACTCCTATTCAGCATAGTGCTGGAAGTTCTGGCCAGGGCAATCAGGCAGGTGAAAGAAATAAAGGTATTCAATTAGAAAAAGAGGAAGTCAAATTGTCCCTGTTTGCAGATGACATAATTGTATGTTTAGAAAACTCCATCATGTCACCCTAAAATCTCCTTAAGCTGATAAGCAACTTCAGCAAAGTCTCAGGGTACAAAAATCAATGTGCAAAAATCACAAGCATTCCTATACACCTAAAACAGAGAAACAGAGAGCCAAATCATGAGTGAACTCCCATTCACAATAGCTTCAAATAGAATAAAATACCTAGGAATCCAACTTACATGGGATGTGAAGGACCTCTTCAAGGGGAACTACAAACCACTGCTCAACAAAATAAAAGAGGACACAAACAAATGGAAGAACATTTCATGCTCATGAATAGGAAGAATCAATATCGTGAAAATGGCCATACTGCCCAATGTAATTTATAGATTCCCATCAAGCTAGCAATGACTTTCTTCACAGAATTGGATAAAACTACTTTAAAGTTCATATGGAACCAAAAAAGAGCACACATTGCGAAGACAATCCTAAGCCAAAAAAACAAAGCTGGAGGCATCATTCTACCTGACTTCAAACCATACTACAAGGCTACAGTAACCAAAACAACATGGTACTGGTACCAAAACAGAGATATAGACCAATGGAATGGAACAGAGCCCTCAGAAATAACACCACACATCTACAACCATCTGATCTTTGACAAACCTGACAAAAACAAGCAATGGGGAAAGGATTTCCTATTTAATAAATGGTGCTGGGAAAACTGGCTAGCCATATGTAGAAAGTTGAAACTGGATCCCTTCCTTACACCTTATACAAAAATTAATTCAAGATGGATTAAAGAATTAAATGTTGGATCTAAAACCATAAAAACCCTAGAGGAAAACCTATGCAATACCATTCAGTACATAGGCACGGGCAAGGACTAAAATACCAAAAGCAATTGCAACAAAAGCCAAAATTGACAAATAGGATCTAATTAAACTAAAGAGCTTCTGCACAGCAAAAGAAACTACCATCAGAGTGAACAGGCAACCTACAGAATGGGAGAAAATTTTTACAATCTACCCACCTGACAAAGGGCTAATACCCAGAATCTACAAAGAACTTAAACAAATTTACAAGAAAAAGTCAACCCCATCAAAAAGTGGGTGATGGATATGAACAGACACTTCTCAAAAGAAGACATTCATGCAGCCAACAGACACATGAAAAAATGCTCATCATCACTGGCCATCAGAGAAATGCAAATCAAAACTACAGTGAGATACCATCTCACACCAGTTAAAATGGTGATCATTAAAAAGTCAGGAAACAACAGGTGCTGGAGAGGATGTGGAGAAATAGGAACACTTTTACACTGTTGGTGGGACTGTAAACTAGTTCAACCATTTTGGAAGACAGTGTGGCGATTCCTCAAGGGTCTAGAGCTAGAAATACCATTTGACCCAGCCATTCCATTACTGGGTATATATCCAAAGGATTATAAATCATGCTGCTATAAAGACACATGCATACATATGTTTATTGCAGCACTGTTCACAATAGCAAAGACTTGAAACCAACCCAAATGTCCATCAATGATACACTGGATTAAGAAAATATGGCACATGTATACCATGGAATACTATGCAGCCATAAAAAAGGATGAGTTCATGTCCTTTGTAGGGACATGGATGAAGCTAGAAACCATCATTCTGAGCAAACTATCACAAGGACAGAAAACCAAACATCGCATGTTCTCACTCATAGGTGGGAATTGAACAACGAGAACACTTGGACACAGGATGGGGAACATCACACACCGGGGCCTGTCATGGGGTTGGGGGAGGGGGAAGGGATAGCATTAGGAGACATACCTAATATAAATGATGAGTTATGGGTGCAGCATACCAACATGGCACATGTATACATATGTAACAAACCTGCACATTGTGCACATGTACCCTAGAACTTAAAGCATAATAAAATAAATAAATAAATAAATAAATAAATAAAGATTTGCCTTTTTAACTGCGTAAATTAATTTTCTCTCCTTCTTGATGCTCTTCACTTTATCAATTACATTTTCCAATTTACAATAGAATTTGTATGCCCATGGAATCTTTTTTGATCACATATGATTTCTTCTTTATCATGTATGCCTCTAAATGCATGTACCATTTTCTTGGATGTTTTTAGGAAATGAGTCAAATTAAAAGAAGAAAACCTTTAAAAAAATCTATTGTGTATTTTTAAAGGCCATTTTTTTTTTCTGTGTTTGCTCATTTAGGAGAGAGAACCATCTTCACCATCTTCACAGGCTCTCTGATTATTGTGCCTACTTCTTAGCTTTCCTGTTTTGGGAGGAATCATCACATCCCAACTTTCTATTCCTTGAAATATTGTGTCTCCAAAGGGAGATTTGCTTTCAGTTTCCTCAGTTTGCCTAACTTATACCATTAACTGCAGGGAAGTCACCTCCCCTAATTTGTGTGTCATGGCACTCTTTGAGAAGAGTTGGTAACAGAGTCAGTTCTCCAGGCCACCTTCAACACCACTTGTCTCTACTTTATTTCCTAGCAGAAATTCCAAGTTTCTGGCATGTGGGTGGCACTTGTATTAGTTTTGCATTACTGTTATAACAAATTACAACAAGCCTAGTGGCTTAGAATACCATTTTATTATCTTAATCTCCTCCTTTTGAGTTATTATTTTACAGTTTCTGCAGGTCAAAAGTTTGGGTGCAATCAGCTGGATTTTCTGCTCTGGGTCTCACAAAACGAAATTCCAGGTGTTAGCAGGGCAAGGCTCTTTTCTGGAGGCCTTGCAGACCTGAGGTCTCCACCTGTTTGCAGGCTGCCAGCCAGGGTCTGCTGACTGCTTCTGGAAGCTTCTTGCATTCACTATTACAGCGTCTCTCTCATCAGAGCCCCAATGGCATGTCAGTATGTGGAGTCCTCCTTTTATATCTTGAATCTCTGCTCTCTGGCATTTTTTTCCTACTTCTCTCTCCTGCTTTTAAAAGCTCACTTAATTGTATTGCACCCACAGATAATACAAAATAATCTCTTTATCTTAAGGTCAACTGATTAGTAACGTTAATTGCATCTGCAAAGTCCCCTTTTCCCTGTAACATAACAGAACTCACAAAAGGCAGAGATCATGGTGGCAAAATATTGCCCACACAGCACCCTTCCCAGAATATATGGGAAGGAATGAGAGGACAGAGACAGATACACATTTAGAGGGCCAAGTCATTTGTTCTTCAACAAAAAGCAAGCATGAGCTGTGTACTGTTACTTTAATTTAACTCACTACAAATAATTAAATGACTACTGTAGTTCAGGATTATGTACGTGATAAACATGCCCTAAAAGATGAAATGTTATGCAAAAAATGAGTAGCCTTAAAATCCCTATAAGCTTTATACTGCAGGCATTTTCGTGGCTTTCAAGCAAAAATGCAAGGGTTGGTAAGTTATTTAGGAGAAACAGTCTTCTGGATAGTATATTCAAAATTAGAGAAGAAGAAAATATCTTTGTTTAGTCTTGTTAATAAGCAGTCATTAAATAAAATATTAGCGTAAATTGATTTTAAAAGGAAGGAAGGAAGGATGAAAGGAAAAAAATTACCAAGTGAGTACATTTCTGTGAGTCAAAGAAGCAAGTTAATTAAAACACATGCACATATACAATTTATAAAGGTTCAATGAACTGAATCAGAGTACACATCTGAATTCACCTGGTTTATGTAATATTTGGGGTGGACAGTAAATAAGCACAAACTCCAGAGTGTATCTTTCTGAACTATAATTATGTGTACTCTAATTACAATAGAATGCAGACACTGTTATCAAAGGAGGACAAACTAAACTAACAAGCCCACCAGGTTTATGCAGACAGTATCTCTTAAAAGCTGTCTACTTCTAGGTTTTTGCAATTGACTTTCTGCCAATGCTCTTTCACTTTGCACCTTCTTATCATTTTTTGGTTTAAGAAGATGAAATGATGCCAGGAAAAAGAAGCCAAGGTTTTTTCCGCAACTTTTTTTTTTTTTTTTTAAGAAATCAAAAGCTTCTGGGAAAAAAAAGGCAATGTAAAAGTAGGTTTACAGTCTTTCTCCTCTAAAGCTGAACAAAATTATAAACAAAAAGCAAATGTTTAAAAAGGCAAAGGAAAAAAGCCACATCATCCCTCTTGAAACTAAGGAATTTTAGTCACATAGAGAATGCATTAGGTAAAGTGGAATGAACACACCAAAACCCAGTATTCAATTCCCTTCAAGAAAGATGTTCATTATTGAAGCTGAGACCACCCCCTTGACCATGCTCCATAAAAGTTACAATCAATAAATAAAATAGAAGATCATGAGACAACATAGTGAACTAGAAAAGTTGTCATTGCTAGAGAAAGAATTGAAGGTCACACATAATTTTAATACTGATGATACAGAAGATCAGTTCTTAGAGCCAGTTTTGGCCTTGAGAAAATTCCTTGAGTAAAAAAAGTTACCTTGAAGAAAAAGTGAAAACAGGACAAATATATGGAATAAAAGCTGATGAGTATGGAGGCTCCTCCATATGAGTGATTAGATTTTCTTAAGAAAAGAAGAGACGGCCGGGCACGGTGGCTCACACCTGTAATCCCAACACTTTGGGAGGCCGAGATGGGCAGATCACCTGAGGTCAGGATTTCAAGACCAGCCTGGCCAACATGGTAAAACCCTATCTTTACTAAAAAAACACAAAAATTAGCTGGGCATGGTAGTGGGTACCTGTAATTCCAGCTACTAGGGAGGCTGAGGCAGGAGAATCGCTTGAACCCAGGAAGTGGAGGTTGCGGTGAGCTGAGATTGTGTACTCTAGCCTGAGTGACAGAGCAAGACTCCATCTCAAAAAGAAAAAGAAAAAAAAGAAGAAGAAACATCAGCAAGAGAAAAAAGAACAAAGTTTTTTTAAGAGAAAACATTTTTGAGTTAAAAAATTTCCTGTTTCCATATCTCAAAATGTTCACGATATATGTTACAGGCAAATTTACTGGAAAAAAAGTGATGAATTATCCTAACCAAATGATAAATTATGGAATTCCAAAGAGCAACAAGAATAGCTCATTGGTTGTTGAGAATAAATATTAAAAGGAAAGTAACACTAAATAATTGACAAAAATACCATGATATGTTTCAAAATACATTATCTTTGTTTTTTGGAAAAAATATTATAGTATCCTAAATATACGATAAACAGAAGCCAAATTAGGCTGCCTCTCTGCTCCAGTCACTCTGCATTCCTAGTTGCTCTTCAAACTCGGGAGACATTCTCTGCTTTGAGGCCTGTCTTAGTTATCTAGGCTATTATAATTTTCACTCGCCTCCATGTGAAGAGACCACCAAACAGGCTTTGTGTGAGCAACAAGGCTATTTATTTCACCTGGGTGCAGGTGGGCTGAGTCTGAAAAGAGAGTCAGCGAAGAGAGATAGGGGTGGGGCCGTTTTATAGGATTTGGGTAGGTAAAGAAAGATTACAAAGGGGGTTGTCCTCTGGCGGGCAGGGGTGGGGGTTACAAGGTGCTCAGTGGGGAGCTTTTTGAACCAGGGTGAACCAGGGGAAGGGATTTCACAAGGTAATGTCATCAATGAAGGCAAGGACCAGCCATTTCACTTCTTTTGTGGTGGAATGTTATCAGTTAAGGCGGGAACAGGCCATTTAAATTTCACTTCTTTTGTGATTCTTCAGTTACTTCAGGCCATCTGGATGTATACGTGCAGGTCACAGGGGATATGATGGCTTAGCTTGGGCTCAGAGGCCTGACAATAACAAAATTCTATAAACTGGATGACTTATAAAGAGCAGAAATTTATTTCTCAGTTCAAGAGGCTGGTAACCCTAAGATCAAGGCGCTGGTGGATTCAGTGTCCGGTGAGGGTCTGCTTTCTGTTTCATAGATGGTGCCTTCTCACTGTCTTCACATGAAAGAATAGGCAAGGCAGCTCTCTGGGAGCTCTTTTATAAGGGCATTAATCCCATTCATGAGCACTCCACTCTCACGACCTAACCTCCCAAAAGGCCCCACTTCCTAATATCATGTTAGTGATTAGATTTCAACATATAAATTTTGGATGGGGGCACAAACATTCAGAACATAGCAGGACCTTTGTGCTATTCCAGAGTAATTTTCTGGGAATGCTTTTCTCTCAGATATCCACAAACTTCTCTTACTCATTCCCATATGGTGTTATTTACAATCACTGTCTCAGTGAGCCTTTCCTGGACAGTATATCTCAAATTTCAGCCCCCAGACTTTTGTTATTTCTTCTCTCTGATTTAGTTTTTTTATTTTTTTAACATGTGTCACTTTAAAAATACTTGTTTAATTTATTATGTTTATTTTTCACCTCTCCTACTGGGATGTAAGAGATTTTAAATTCACTGGAATTCCAGTCCCTAGAACAGGGTCTGATACACAGAAGCACTGTTGTTAAATGGGAGAATGAATGAACAAATCACACTCAAGGGGAAGAAGAGCTGAACTGAACCAAGCATGCTGGTTAGATTTCCCCAAATTCACCATCAGATCAGGCCCTTCCCCTAAAGCGGAGTGAGTAAAGGAACAGAAGGGAGGCCACAGGGGCTGTAGTTCACAGAGCACACAAAAGGCAAGATTCAGAATGGGGAGTAAGGTATCCTACAATATTGTCTCTGTTTCTATATTCTTAATTAAAAGCCAAGATAATGATGTAGTTATAATCTGAAATAATCTAAAACAGAGGCCTTCTAACTACAGCCTGAGGGCCAAACCTGGCTTGCAACCTGTTTTCCGTATGGCCCTTAAGTTAAGAATTGTTTTTACATTTTGAAAGTATTAGGAGAAAGGGGATAAGGAGAAGGAGGAAAAGGAGGACAAGGAGAAAAGGGAGGAGAAGCGCATCTCTCTCCTCAAGTTCCTAAACCTCCATCAAACAAGCAAGCTTGCCTTTTGAGTTTAATTTTAATTTGTCATAAAGAGATGTCATTTGTATAATCAGGCCATGTTAAAAAACAAGACACACACAGAGACACACGCATATACATACCACTGTCTTCAGGAAGCACTGGAGGACTTTGAAATTGAGAGATATTCTGCATTCACCCCCAATCTCAGTGGGAAAAACGGTGCTTCCTCATGACGTATTTCTAGGCCCTGCATGATGAGCAGCAGGGTTGTGCCTGTCCTTCACTTTTCTTCCAGCTGGAGACATCAGGTGCTCTCTGTAAGGGCACTTTGAAGAATAGGCTGACACTGCAGTGCACTTGGGAAATGGTGTTTGAGAGACAATAAAAGAGGCCCTGGCTTAAAGTACATTAAGGGATCACAGGAGTACATCTTGACTGCATTTTCAGATCTTTTGATTCAAAGACACACGTCTTCTTATCTCCCAAGGGGTGAGGCCAACCTAGCAGAGAATATAGACAGAGCTTCGCAAATAATGTTGCCAACCGCACATCAGAGATAATTAGTGAAAACACTGTAAGGGGTTCCTTGTCTGCCTCAGTGCAGGGTAAAAATGGATCACGGAGGAAACTCAGGGGGCATGTGCTGAGCCACCAGCCTAGGTGTGTGAGTCAAGCATGCACCACGGTGGCACTGAAATGGTTAACTGCCCACTGGGACTACACTGGGAAGCAGAAAGACGTTATATTCACACTGTCTGGCAGCGTTGCTTGTCTACTACCTTCAGGTATTTCACTCAACAGTCTTTTCCACAGAGTAGTAAGAGCCAGAGCCTGTGAGGATGCGAGTCTGGGCAAAAGGAAGGCCAAATCGAATCCTTGAAACAAAAACAGGTTTTGACTACATGTGCAGTTCAGACTCAAACCAACCTAGCTCCACTATATATATATACACACATATATATAATATATATTATATATATTTATATATAATATATATTATATATATTTATATATATAATATATAATATATATAATATATTTAATATATAATATATATAATATATATAATATATATAATATATATTTATATATATAATATATATCTCATTGCATGTGTTACTTTTTAAATAGAATTTGAGATCATTAACCATAAACGACATGCAGACAGAAAATTAATTAATATGAATACTCAAAACTGAAAAGGAAAAGAAAGTGAATACAGGAAATTGAAGGCCTAGGAACAGTTGTGATGAACTTTCAAATTTCCTTCAGAGTTCCCTGTTATCCAACTTTACTTTTCCAGGTAAAGCCACATGCCTCTAGCATCTAGTAAATCTCTGTAAGTCATTACAGAAACACCGTAGAATGTAGGCTTCTCATTCCCTTCTGTGGCCAATTGCCAGGAAACTCACAGAACGTATTCCCTCCAAAAATGTCCTGGTTTTCTAATCAGAAATGCCTCTCTATTCAGCAATGCTAAACAGAATAAATCTTGCCAATGAAGTTCTTATTAGGAGTAGTGTGAATGGAGCCACATTTTATCACAGATTGCCAAATAATAAAGAGGGAAATGGTCAGAGAGGAAAATTCTAACATAGCTGGGGACTGCCTTTTTTCTTGTTGTGTTTTTTCCAATTCTTTTCAAACTTACTTGCTTACCAGAGATACTGGGTTTTTTTTTTTATTGTATTTTATTCACTTCCATCATTCCCCTGAAATTTAATTGGACTGCTTTCTCACCTTGCACACCCTATTCACTCGCTCCACATGCTTTGCCTTCTTTCCTGCAGAAATGAAAGAAGAAGGGTGAAGATTTCTTTGAAGTTGTTTCAGCTCCCACGAGAGTGTACACACTATCTTGTTATCAAAAAATCACTTTTAGTACAACTGTAGACGTAGTGAAGTATGTTAACCACAACTCCGAGGGCTTTCAGACTTATCTTTGTTCTTTAAAATTGGGTTCTTTTAAATTGATTTGATTAATAGATGACACCAGCAGGATATATGCCAATAATCCTGATATTTAACATTAAATATAATTTTAAATTGCTGTACTGCTACCTAAGATTATTTCTGTGGGCCTTTTTTCTTTACAGCACACTGTGCAGTTGTATGGAACCAGGTATCTGGCCTCTGCTTAGACTTCCAGACTTTATTCAACAAGTCCATTGAAACATCACAAAGTCATCTCAAGTTTCAACATATGTAAGAACAAATCACAATGTCCTCACCACATTTTGCCCTCATTCAGTGACCCTGTCCCAATGAATCACACTGCCATCCATTCATTTGTACAAACCCCAAAGCCAGAAATTACATTTGGGAACACCATAACCCTCATCCTAAGTCAAATCCATTGCAAAGTCCTGTTTACTACACCTCTTAAAGGGCTTCCAAATATATTGTTTCTTCTTTCATTCCACATCATCTTTGTCTGTAATACTGTAGTATTTAATGTTTGTTCTGGTACACTGCCAATCCATTTTCTACATGGTAGCCAGGGTTATTTAAAAATGTAACCCTGATCAGGGTACTTTGTACCCACATTCCACTCATATACCCACAGTATGTAAACTGCAGAAATGGTTTCCCTTTGTTCTTAGAATCAAGGACAAAACCTTCAGGATATTATTCATGACCCCTACCTGGGTCAGACCCTACCTACATCTTAATTCTCATCCCCATTCCTGAATTCTTTCCCACCCCCTCTACTCCTGATCCAGCCACACTTTTCTTTCGATCTTCCCAACACTCTATTCTGATTCCTGCCCAGGACCTTCTCATGTAACCGTACTTCTGCGTGGAACTACAGCCCCTCCAGCCAAAGCCTTTCTGAATAACTATAGACATCCTTTGGGTCTTAGCTAAGTGTCTCTTCTCTTGGCCCTCAGGCTAAGCCATGTTCTTCTCTTACACTCTCCCCAAATTCTTTCTTTTAGATCACTTATCTGAGTTTGTAACTATATTCTTGGTAGTATAACTTCTAAATATAATTTGAGTAGTATACCTTCTAAATTAATCTGCATCTCTCTCATGAGACTGTAAGCTCCATATGATCAGAAGTTGTGATGTTTGATTACCATTCTATCCCGGTATCTAACAGTGCATCTGGTACTAGTAGTCAATTAACTGACTGAATGAATAAATAAATGATGTTATAATAAATGAATAAATAAATAATTTTAAAGCACACATTTGTATACTCTGCCTTAGATTTGCAGAAGTCTGTGGGTTAGGTTTCCAGACTATATTTTTAAGAGATATCTCAATATGGTTTTGATCTAGCCATGGTTGGGAACCACTGTCTTAGAAAATGTCTAGCCTACATAACATGGAAACTTTGAAATAACTTCCCAGTAGGTAATTATCTGAACTCTTATTAGGCATTTTTGGTTTGGGGGAGAGCAGAGTGAGGCGAGATATAAGGGGGAGGGAAGCCAAGTGGACAGTAGGCAGTGGGGAGTTGCCACTTAAAAAGTAGTCTATTTCATTTGAGAAGAGCTGTCATTGTTAAACAATTTTGTTTAATGCAGTCAACACCATAAGTCTCATTTTACTGGCCCCAGATATTCTCTTGTACAGCAGAGAATAGATCTAATCGGCCTTGTAGATGTCAGTCCTTTAAATATTGGAAGCATTTATGTGGTATTACAATTTTTTTTAATGACACCAAACATAGTCCTTTAATAGTTCTTTGCGTGACATGGTTTCCAGACTCTAACCTTTTCCAGATGCATTCCAATTTGCCAACATCTCTCCTAAAATCACCATTCAGAAACTGCTAGCTTCATACTTCCAAACTGTAAAGTCATCTTGTTTCTTTAGATGACTTCAACCTTGAAGGCACCATGTCACAAAACTGGCTCATGTAGAATATGTAGGTAATTAATATTCTTATGACTTTTTTTGTATAACTGTATATATTTCCTTTTATTTTTTCTAAATCTAAGTATACATCATGTATATGTATTTTTTATTCTAATTTAGTCATCCAAGAACAAGAAGCTTCTACAACTTTGGGTTATCTATAATTTATTTTTATTTTTTTTGAGATGGAATCTCACTCTGTTGCCTAGGCTAGAGTGCAGTGGCGCCACTGTGGCTCATTGCAAACTCTGCCTCCCAGGTTCAAGCAGTTCTTGTGCCTCAGCCTCCCAAGTACCTGGGATTGCAGGCATGTGCCACCATGCTCAGCTATTTTTTTTTTTTTTTGTATTTTTAGTAGAGATGGGGTTTCACCATGTTGGCCTGGCTGGTCTTGAACTCCTGACCTCAGGTGTTCTGCCCACCCCAGCCTCCCAAAGTGCTGAGATTATAGGCATGAGCCACTGTGCCTGGCCTGGTTATCTGTAATTTTGATGAGCATGCTTTCTAACTTTTAATCATAATTTTGATTGATTTTTTCAAAGATTATATCAAAGGAGAGAAAACTCTATGGGGTCACTCCTATGGTCCTCTCACCAAGTTAACGTTGATTACAGAATTGACATTCTGTGGATATTTGCTCAAAAAGCTGTGAGTTTATGTAGTTGCCCTTAGTTCTGTTGCCTTTACATAGTTTATGCAGTTGCTTTTAGTTCTGTATCTGTTAGAATTGTAAAGTGTTATAATGTTTCCCAAGGCCGGAGAAAATCAAGTTACATACTCAAGTGAATGAAACTGTTGTGTGATATGGGAAGAGGACTTAGTTACCCTAATTTCATAATTTATTTATTTTTTATTTATTCCTCCTCTTATAAAAGTATAAACACTTAGTAAGCATTATATCTGCTAAATATCAACACCGTTTCCTTCATTAAGCACAAAATTTAGGGGTCAGAATATCTTCCAACCTCCCTCTATTTGCCATGTTTTATCACTGCTTCTGCACACCATGGTCGGTGATTCTCTATAGTGTATATCATCATCTCTGCAACTACCTACTCTAATATGTCATGAATGTAAGTGGGATTGGAAGTGAGCACTGAAGTGAGATTGCATTGACCTCTTAATATTGCCTTTCACGGCTTAATCTCATCGTATTGTTTAGACTGAGTAACTATTGTTCCTGGTTGTGGTGATATCCACATTACAGATATTAAAAGAAAAAAAAAAGCATTGTAACATTTCACTGTTTCCAATACTTTACTTGGGAGTCATTACCTTGTTCTGGAAGCTATTTAGTAATTATTTTAGAAAATATTTCATTACTTTAATTCTCTCCAGGAAGAACTTCCATAAATTATTATACCATGAAAAATGATGGAATAGTGGTATGGGAAGAAAACTAAATTTGAAGTCAGGGTACCTTAATTTCTGTTTGAACTCTTTTACCATATGTAGTTGTGTGACTTGAAGAATTAACTTAAGCTGTCTAAGCCACAGTTTTCTCACTTGAAATTATGCTTGTTTCAAAGAATTATTGAGCAAATGAAGGACTGTGGTGTAAAAGTGCTATGAGAAACATAATACGCTGTATGAATGTAAGATATTAATATTAAAAGGAAGGCAATGCTAATATATCAACTTTAGGAATATATAAGAAACTTCTGAGATTTTTCTAACCTCTTCTATTAAAAAAAATTCAGAGCAATAAGACTGCAAACAAAGTTGTTTCGAACCCACACTTAGAACCTAAGTAGGAAATCACAGAATACTATAGACTTCCAACTATGAGTAAGTAGGAAATCAACACCTGAGAGCAGCAGAGGAAGCTCCAGAGTGCCCCAGAGAGGAAAGGTGGCAGAAACTATATGGAAACAAAGAGGAGAAGAGAATCCTAATACAACAGAAAACATAAAAGTCATCTCCTAGAAAGAGAGACTAATACCCTAAATCTTACCTTATAGCAGTTCTGAGACTTGGTGGTTCAGAGCCCTGGCTGCTGAGGAATCCATAGGAAGAGACAAGAATGTGCTGGATAAGGGGTAGAAATCTCAAAAAGGCACTGCTTCTGGGAACATGGGGTGACTTGGAAACGGAAGGGCTGCTTGGGAAGTTTGGTGGTAAAGAGGAAGAAGGAAGTAAGTCTTGTCAGTTAAGGGGTTTACAGAAATAGAAGAATTCCCCAAATCAGAAGACATAAAATACCTTCACCCATCAAAACCAAACACCATTAATTTAAAAAAATTACAATTCAATATACAAATAGAAGAAGGCAACCTCCATACACTAAGAAACCCTGTAACCCAAACATACTGCTCACCCCTGCTTATACACACCATTATTGCCAATGCAGAAAAAGACAAGACATTTCAAAATTAGCATAAATTAGCAGATAACATTCATACAGAAGTATTATACATAAGAAAAGAGAATTGAAAGATAATCAGATGTTTGTTGCTAAAAATTCTTCAATAAAAATGAAGCAGGTGAAAACTACACCATAACACCACGACCTGAACTACATATGCTTAAATGAGCATTTGTAGATATGAACAAAATCTGTCAATCAGAAAGTCAAAAATGAAGAACCAAAATGGACCAAAAAGAGAAATATAAAATGTTAGTGCCTGAACTAAGGAAAGAAATTGAAGAAAAATATGAAATAAATATGGAAATGAAGACTAAATTGCAAAATGTTCAAGAGAGAATAGATCCAACTGGAAATATAACAGAAAACATTTAAGGAAAAGGTAAAAATAGCCAAGAGATGTAAGATGAAATAAAGAGATAAAAGGAATCAGATAAACGATGACAGATATAGAAGATAGATCCAACATCTACATAACTGGAGACTTTGAAAAAGAAAAGTGAAACGATGAAATGAACTAATATTTTAGGTTATAATCTAAGAACATTTTCTAGAAAGAAAAGCATACTCTTAGACATTGAAAGCCTCCACCATACTCCTAAGAATATGTAACCACACTAGTCAATTCTAAGATGCAGTGTAACAAAACCATTTATGTATTCTGACCTAGTAGAAGTTCAACAAAAACACTGGAGGAGGAAAAGACAGAAAGAGAACTAGATAAACTCATTGATTGTCATATAATAGAGACAGTCAATATTTGAAGCTGTCAAAACACATAGTAGGTGTCTAAATAAGAGAAAGAAGGACTAATGGTATTATACAAATGATTAACATAGATATAACCACTAGCACAAAAACAGAAATCTTCCTAATAAACAAAAGCTCTATAGGAAAAGTGTCAAAGAAAATAGAGCACATAGGGAAATGAATACAAGTAAACATAACATAAAATAAAACAACCAAGCTGAGACCAAACATTTTGTCATATAAATAATGCAAAATGGGCTTGTCTCACATTTAAAAAAATTCAGATTTGTTCACAAAGCAAAACCCTATTATATGCTGAATTCAAGAGACACATCTGAAAGTAAGTGATTCAGAAAAGATAAAAAGAAATGGATGGGAAACTGTATATCATGAGATTACAAATAATAAGGAATCAGGGACGGCAATCCTGATAGTAAACAAGATAGAATTCAGACCAAAAGGCAGTAAATGTGACAAAGACTTTTATAATGCTAAAAATCTCAATTCACGATGAATATATAATAGTTTGAATATATGAGAACCAAATAGAGGCCTATCACTAATAATAAATACTTTAAAGCCTTCTTGTTTCCTTCCTTCCCTTCATATCAAGCCTCCAAATTATCTCTCTCCCTTCAAGTCAACCAGTGATTCTCAGTTTTATTGTACATTGGAATCATCCAAGGAACTGATAAATACTGATACAGTAAATGTGTTGTGATGCTGTGATATTACACTCAGAGATTTTGATTTAATTGATATGGGATGTTACTGAGCCCTAAGAATTATAAAAGTTTCCCAATTGCTTCTAATATGCTTAGAAAGTTGAAACCAGTAAAGCTGAGGTCAAAAGATTGGAAAGGAAATAGTGAAATAATGGGAAAATAATATTCAAAATAACAAGCAAGTAGATAAAATGCGGTACTTAGAAAAAAATTAATAAGAAATGGACAAATTTATAGGAAGAAGGGAAAGTTAAACAAAAAGGTATTTTTTCATCTTGAGTAGGATGAAAAACCATTATACATATTTCAATTGTCTCTAAGATAAAATATAAATTCATACAGTCCCAGTAAACACACTAGCAAGCTTTCTGGGAGCTAGACTAGCTAATTCTAACATTCATATAAAAAATAAACATGAGAATAACTTGGAAACTTCTAGAAAAGCAATAAGTGTTGACTAGCCCTAATATAGTAAAACAAATTATAAAAACACAACGAATTAACATAGTGTGATATTGGTGAGAGAACAGACTGACCAAGAGAACAGAATAGATCTCAAAACATATAGAAATTTAGCGACTAATAAAGTTTATCAAGTAACTGGGGGAAAAGATAGACTTTACAATAAACGTTCTTGAGGCAACTGAAAAATGACCATTTGGGACTCATAACATACCAAATTGACAAGAGTTCTAAATGTAAAAACTGATGTGGAAGTACTAGAATAAAACATGGGCAACTTTCTTTACAACCTATACATGAAAAAGCTTTTCTGATTATAACTCAAAATTTAGTTGCAATAAAAGAAAAGATGAATAAATTCTACTTAAAAAAGTTTGCGTTTCAAACATCATCAAAGTCAAAGAATAGATACAAATTTGGGAGAAAACAAAATATATAGACAGTTCACAGAAAAAGTTAAAATAAGTGTCTTTTAAAATGTGAAAAGATACTCCATTCATGAAGAGAAATGCATGTTAAAACTAAAATTAAACTGAAATACCAATGTATCAGTAAAAATTAGTCCTCCTACCCCTCAGGTTTATAAATATAATTCTGCAGTAAATGAAACCAGAGATCTTTGGTAAAACCTTCGATTCTAGGTTTAGGGCAGAAAAAGGATGCAATTCTAGAAAGCAAAAAAGTACTCTCAGATTAGCGGGTCAATGCCAGATGGGCACAGGAGTCAGCTTAGAATGGCTACCATTGGTTAAATTTGGAATAATTAGAGCATCACAAAAATTATGAAAGTAATGAATTATGTCACATTGAATGTTTTGAAAGGATATATGAATCCATAATGATACTCAAGAGAGAAAGAGGGAGAGAGAAAGAGAAAGATGAAGGAGCTCTTCTTTCAGAAGAATGCCATCTACTAAATGAGAAAGGATTGATGGAATTAGTAAGTACCACCACATACAACTCCCAATATAAGACTTAATTTAGGCAAGGATCAGCAATACATGCTAAAATGATTAGATGCAATTTTGGGGTGGGGGGTATTAATTTTCTATTGCTATTGCTACAAATTACCAAAATCTTAGTGGTTTAAAATAATGCAAATGTATCATCTTATGGTTCTGCAGGTTAAAAGTCTGATGTGGATCTCTAACTGAGATAAAAATCAAGGTCTTGGCAGAGCTGCATTCCCTTATGTAGGTTCTGGGGGGAATCTGTTTCCTCTCTTTCTCCAGCTTCTAGAGGCTGTCCACATTCTTTGGCTTGTGACCCCTTCCTCCATCTTAAAGGCAAATAATGTTATATCTCTCTGACCATCTTTCCTTAGTGGCACAAGGAACCTAGCCTAACCCATCCCCAAACGTAGCATATTAACTGACATCTTTGGAAAGGGACATTATTCTGTCTACCATGATAGAGGGGAAGGAAATTCCTATGTTTTCAAAGTTTTACACCCCAGATTACTTATTGACTACAAAGGGACAAAAGTACCCTTACAAGGGAGCAATCTTGGATACCAACTAAATTAGGGCTCAAATGTAGTCTCACCAATAGCAGTGGGACAAATGGCCGTTGTGGGCCTATGATGTAAAATCAGTAGGAAGAACATTAACTCGCCTATGTAGCATTTTTGTCAAAAGCACTTAATCTAAACATGAGAAAAGAAATCAAATCCATATTGTGACACATTCTACAAACAATTGGCCTGGATTCTTAAAAAATTTCAATGGCGTGAAAAAAATAGTAAGTAAATTGTTGCAGATTAAAGAAGACCCAGAATGTGACAGTTAATGAAAGAAATTATTCTTGATTATTCTTGGATCCTGGATTAAAGAGGAAAATCAGCAAAAAGACTATTTTTAGACAATTAGAAAATTTTAAATATGGGCTGTTTAATACAAAAATTAATTTATCCATATTAAATACTTGGATATAATCACAACTTTGCAGCTATGAGAGAGAATGCCCTTGTTCTGAAAAGACAGTATTTCGGGGTGGAATGTCATGATGTCCTCAGCATATTTTCAAATAGTGCAGCAGAAAAGGAGCGGAGTGTGTAAGATGTGTGTGGGAGAGAATGTAGAGAAAAAGAGGTAGAGAAAAGGTGAGTGTGAAAAAAACATTATCCTGTGGTGAAACTGAGTGGTGAAAGATTAGCTTGATTGGCTGGAGTTTTTGCTCGTGCTTACTGTGTGTGCTCAGTTTGACTTTGGTGCACTGAAAAAAATCAGCTGTCATCTCATTGTTTTAAACATTCAACATATCAACCTTAGACAAATAGTGAGCCCCTACTCTTCTGAAATTAAAACTTTTTCCTAGTATACATTTTAAAATGTCATATATATATAGCCAATATTTTAAAAGTTGGCTTAAATGCTTCACACCTTAGACTTTAATTAATTAGCTACCATGAACTTCTCTAGTCAGAAAATGCTTTTTTTTTTCCTTCTTTTAAGACTTCTTTGAAGCTTTGCTCCCCTATATGCGGATGGTTAAAATGGATATAGTATGTTTTCTTCCCTCTTTCATGCCTAATGGAATCGTCTTTTCTCTACCTGAGAAGATAATACCTGCAATTTCTCTCATAGCACCAAATGCACAGATGTGATGATTTGTTTATAAACTGCATTCCATAACAGGAGAGATTCTTTCCTTACCTAAAGAACGTCTACCACATTGTGGGCATTTCCCATATGGTAGACAAACATAATGAACATTTTTCTAGGCCACGTTTTCACATGTTCTTGAGAACGGAAGCCTTTCAAACCAACTCTTGATCCTTTTTCGAGCACGTAACTTTGATTTCTAAACAGTTGAAGTGAGCATAAGCAGAAAGGACAAAGTACAGAAATGTGTACACTCACAAAGCCAGGGTAAATGTTTGAAAAGCCATTCTCTATCATTTCTGTCTATTTTTGTTTCTTATAGAATTTTCCTTATGATTTTAGCTTTGTGTCACCTGATGAGCTACACAGCTCCTTACTATTCCAGGTGATACGCAACTGGGTTTTGGAGAACTCTTTATTAAAATGCCTGTAAGTCATAAAAGCGTACTTTGAAGTAGAACAGTAGGCAGCTGCTTTAGTAAGTTGAAGATCAAAGATGTTGCTATCCTCATGGCCAATGAGAATGAAAACTTGATTTTTAGTGCCGAAGTGTTTGGAGAGAAGAAATGATTTCTTGCTGATAAAAGAAAGGCTGGAAACGGAGCAAGGAGGCTATGGGCCTATCTCCTTTATGGCATGATTCAAGTATTTCTCCAATAGCCTTCAAGACCTTCTTTTGAATCAATCTTTTAAAATTTAAAACATTTTATTCAATTCATCACTCATTCTCTTCTCAACAGCTGACCCCCTTATCTTTACCCTTGAAAGGGAACACGCTGGTCTGCCCCCTACAGACAGGCCCTCTGAGGCGAGTGTATGCCATTTCTTATTCTTAACTGCCCTTTTTCTGATAGAAACCACCCTACATTAGACTATTTTTCTTCCTCATTATTTTCCCATTCATGCTTTGTGAAAGCCTGCAACAGAATTTCAGAATAAAAATGCGCACAGCAGCCACTGCAAGAAGCTGTGCAATATCAACTTTTTAGATGGACTGTTGACTAGCCATTTGCTTTGTGCTTTAGAGGTTACTGGCTAGTGAGTGAAATTGAGCCAGTTCAAAATCTCTTGATCATACAGCTCCTGGGGTTTTCCTGAATTCTGAAGCAAAAATGGTCAGTTAATTTCAGGACATAGTGCTAAGGAAGGTAGAAAAGGGATGGGGAAGCAAGACTGGACACAATCCCGTATCAGTGGACCAGCATCTCTGTCCCAGTAGACCTTCCGGGCGGACCCCAGGGAGAAAGTCGACCTTCATGTGGCCTAAAGCAAAGGCATAGTCTTTTTCTAGTGAAGACCCAGTTTGTGTTAAATAATGTACCCATCACTCTATTGATATTTAATTCACATTCGAGCACGGTTACCAAGCCATGTGAGATAAGAGTTTAGATCTGAGGATAATCCTCTTTGTGTTCTCTCTCAGAACTAATGGAGATTGTAGCCTCAGGAACCATTGCTTTTGAAAATTTCAAGAATTCCCACAACTATCCACAGACCACATGGGGATGCCCTGAAGATCTCAGCAAAGTCCAAAGCAGATATCACATACTCCATGCCAAATGATGGATATATATATCTGTGTGTGTGCGTGTGTGTGTGTGTGTAAAAAATAAAACTTAACAAGAATGGGACTAAACACAGTTCTGCCCTCAAATCTTCCTATATATAATTTTGCTGTCCAGATGTGAGAGCTAACTAATAATTTATGATTATTTCCTAAGATAGCACTTAATTATGCATGTAACTACACTCAGTGAACAGATATTTCAAGACATAACATCAATCTCTACAGCAAGTAAACTTTTCCCTTATTTAATTTTTCTCAAATGCTTTGAATTAAAAAAAGAATAGCATACAGACAATAAGCCATAAAGATACATCAGGTCATACAAATATTTCTAACATATTAATTATATGGTCTATCTGGTTATACAAATATTTTCAGCATGTTAACTATGCATATGGATATATTCTTACGTGCTCCTGTGAGGTGACAACGTGCTAGCCGCCATTGCTGGCTCTCTGGGCCTCCCTGGCCTCGGCGTCTGCTCTGGCCGCGCTAGAGGAGCCCTTCAGCCCGCTGCTGCGCTATGAGGGCCCCTCTCTGGGGCTGGCCCCCCTCTCTGGGGCCGGCCCCGGAGCGGGCTCCCTCTGCTCGCAGGGAAGTGTGAAGAGAGAGGCACTGGCCGGAGCCGGGGCTGTGTGCGCAATTGCGGGCCGGCGCAGGTTCTGGGTGGGCGCTGGCTCCGTGGGCCTCGCACTGGCGCAGCCGGCTGGCGCCTGCTGGGCTTGATCAAAGGCTAGGTCCCGCGCGTGGACCGCCGTTCCCTCTTCGCAGGGTCGTTGGCCACAATGGCGGGTCACGGTCTCTTTCTCGCTTCCCCTCTTTTCCTCTTGGTTGTCTGGGACTAGCTCCCTCTGGGTGGCTGGAGTTCCCCGGGCTAGGTGCTGCAAAGTTCGGCAGCCAGTGCCACTGAGAGGTGAAGCCGGCTGGGCTTCTGGAACCGGTGGGGACTTGGAGAACTCTTCTGTCTAGGTAAAGGATTGGAAACGCACCAATCAGCGCTCCGTGTCATCAGCGCTCTGTGTCTAGCTAATCGGGTGGGGACTTGGAGAACTTTCGTGTCTAGCTAAAGGTTTGTAAATACACCAATCAGCACTCTGTGTCTAGCTAAAGGTTTGCGCTCTGTAACATGGACCAATCAGCAGAATGTGGGTGGGGCCAGATAAGGGAATAAAAGCAGACCACCCCAGCTAGCAGCAGCAACCCAGTGGGGTGTCTTTCCACACTGTGGAAGCTTTGTTCTTTAGCTCCTTGGAATAAATCTTGCCACTGCTCACTCTTTGGGTCTGCACTATCCTTTATGAGCTGTAAGACTCACTGCAAAGGTCTGCAGCTTCACCCCTGAAGCCCGCGAGACCACTAACGCACTGGGAGGAAAGAACAACTCCAGAGGCGCTGGCTTAAAGAGCTGTAACACTCACTGCCAAGGTCTGCAGCTTCACTCCTAAAGTCAGCTATACCACGAACCCACCAGAAGGAAGAAACTCCGGACACATCCGAACATCAGAAGGAACAAACTCCAGACACGCCATCTTTAAGAACTGTAACGCTCACCGCGAGGGTCCCTGGCTTCACTCTTGAAGTCAGCGAGACCAAGAACCCACCAATTCCAGACACATTCATACCTGTACTCCTCCATATTTAAAAGTTCATTTTCTCCTGGCATTCTCTTCCACTCCCACCCTGCGTAAATGAATGCATTTGAAGACAAAGAGTTCTAATTGGACTATTCTTTTGTAAAACAGCCTCAGAATCTTAGTCAATGTTGAAGTAAATGATGCTACCTTAACTGAAGGCTTTGGGGGTTTCAGCTCATTCTGAAGTAAATTTATCTGGATCAAATTGGCAGTCTATTTGTTCTCTCACTAATTGACGGATCCATCTTTATTTGATGGGCTTATCTTTCCTGTCTCACCCCGCAGTGATCACCTCTGTGTAATAAACCAACAGCTAAAACTAGAACAAAGGTCTCGCTATTAAATGCTTTATTAGTGAGAGTTTCAACTATCTAACTTAAAGGAACAGTGATGAGAGCTTCTTGAAAAAGTTGAAAACATTTAAATTTAGAATGCCCTTTTCAGGGAAGGGAGTAAGAAACACCTTGTGTTCATGAAAGGATGCTTGCTGCTTTTGTTTTCATGTGAGACTTTACTTCACTGTCAACAAAGTCATTCATCTTGCTTCCAAGAAGACAGCCATAGGAATAAAGAAGGTGGTTAGGAGTGGTGTTAGGGTTTTTTCTTCTTCTTTGTTTTTTCAATAAATAAACGGTTTCAATAAATAAACGGAGTCTCGCTCTATCGCCCAGGCTGGAGTGTGGTGGCGTGATCTGGGCTCACTGCAAGCTCCACCTCCTGTGTTCTTGCCAGTCTCCTGCCTCAGCTTCCCCCAGCATCTGGGACTACAGGCACCTGCCACCATGCCTGGTGATTTTTTTTTTTTTTTTTGTATTTCTAATAGAGACAGGGTTTCACCCTGTTAGCCAAGATGGTCACGATCTCCTGACCTCGTGATCCGCCCGCCCTGGCCTCCCAAAGTGCTGGGATTACAGGCATAAGCCCCTGTGCCCGGTCATAAACTTTATATTTTAAAGCACTGTTAGGTTCACAGCAAAACAGGATTTAAAGCACAGAGTTCTCACTCCCCTCCCCTGCCCTCCTCAGGCATAGCCTTCACCATCAACATCTCCCACCAGAATGGTTTCATTTTTTTTAGAATCAATAAACCAACGTTGACACATCATTATCATCAAAAGTCTGCAGTTTACATTAGGGTTCACTCTTTGTGTTGTGTATTATATGGGTTTGGACAAATGTATAAATGACATATATCCATCATTATAGTATTATACAGAGTAGTTCTACTGTCCCCCAAATCTTCTCTTCTCCACTGGTTTATCCTTCCCTTCCTCCCCACTGAACCCTAGGTAACAAACTGATCTTTTTACTGTCTGCATAGTTTGCCTTTTCCAGAATGTCATACAGTTGGAATCAGAATCATACAGTATGTAGCCTTTTCAGATTGGCACCTTTCATTTAGCAATATGCATCTAAGTTCCCTCCATGTCTTTTCATGAATTGATAGCTCAGTTCTTTTTTAAGGACTGAATAGTATTATGCTGTATTGTTGTACCACAGTTTATTCACCTATTGAAAGACATCTTGGTTGCTTCCAAGTTTTGGCAATCATGAATAAAGCTGTTATAGACATTCAAATGCAGATTGTGTGTGTGTGTGTGTATGTGTAAGTGTTTAGTTCTTTGGGGTAAAATCCAAAGAGTGGGATTGCCAGATCATATGGCAAGAGTATGTTTAGTTTTATAAGAAACTGCCAAGCTCTCTTCTGAAGTGGCTGTACCATTTTGCACTCTCACCAGCAGTAAATGAGAGTTCCTGTTGCTTCACATCCTCACCAGCCTTTGATGCTGTCATGTTTTCGATTTTGGCCATTTTAATAGGTGGGTTGTGGCATCTTGTCATTATTTTAATTTCTAATTCACTAGAAGCAAGATGTTGGGCATATTTTCATATGCATATTTACCATCTCCATATTATCATTAGTGAGGAGTCTGTTTAGATCTTTTGCCCATTTAAAAAAATAAAGTTGTTCATTTTCTTACTTTTCCTTCCCTCCTTCCTTTTTCCTTCCTTCCCTCTCTCTCTCCTTCCTTCCCTCTCTCTCTCCTTCCTTCCCTCTCTCTGTCCATCCTTCCTTCCTTCCCTCCCTCCCGCCCCTCTTTCTTTCTTTCTCTCTCTCTCTTTCTTTCTTTCTCTCTTTCTCTCTCTCTCTCTTTCTCTCTTTCTCTCTTTCTCTCTTTCTCTCTTTCTCTCTTTCTCTCTTTCTCTCTTTCTCTCTTTCTCTCTTTCTCTCTTTCTTTCTTTCTTTCTTTCTCTCTTTCTCTCTTTCTCTCTTTCTCTCTTTCTCTCTTTCTCTCTTTCTCTCTTTCTCTCTTTCTCTCTTTCTCTCTTTCTCTCTTTCTCTCTTTCTCTCTTTCTCTCTTTCTCTCTTTCTCTCTTTCTCTCTTTCTCTCTTTCTCTCTTTCTCTCTTTCTCTCTTTCTCTCTTTCTCTCTTTCTCTCTTTCTCTCTTTCTCTCTTTCTCTCTTTCTCTCTTTCTCTCTTTCTCTCTTTCTCTCTTTCTCTCTTTCTCTCTTTCTCTCTTTCTCTCTTTCTCTCTTTCTCTCTTTCTCTCTTTCTCTCTTTCTCTCTTTCTCTCTTTCTCTCTTTCTCTCTTTCTCTCTTTCTCTCTTTCTCTCTTTCTCTCTTTCTCTCTTTCTCTCTTTCTCTCTTTCTCTCTTTCTCTCTTTCTCTCTTTCTCTCTTTCTCTCTTTCTCTCTTTCTCTCTTTCTCTCTTTCTCTCTTTCTCTCTTTCTCTCTTTCTCTCTTTCTCTCTTTCTCTCTTTCTCTCTTTCTTTCTTTCTTTCTTTCTTTCTTTCTTTCTTTTCTTTCTCTTTCTCTTTCTCTCTTCTTTTTTTGAGACAGGGTCTCACTAGCTCACTGCAGGCCCAATCTCCTGGGTTCAAACAATCCTCCCACCTCAGTGTCCCAAGTAGCTGGGATTACAGGTGTATACCGCCACACTCAGCTAATTTTTGTATTTTTTGTAGAGAGAAGTTTTCACCATGTTGCCCAGGCTACTATTTAGTTTTCAGAATTCTTTGTATATTGTGAATAAGAGCCTTACTGATACATCTTTTGGAAATACTTTCTCCCAGTCTGTGGCTTGCCTTTTTATTCTCTCAACTGCTGTTTCTTTTTAAATTTTTACTTTTTAAAAATTCTTCATCATTTGATCATAGACACTAAAAAAGAGGATGAAATAATGATAACTGCAGTTCATTAACATAATTCTATCTTAACAACATATGGAGATCCAGACCATCCATTGTTTGTTGTTGAGTAATACTAAGACATTTTTCCCACTTATTCTATTGGAACGATATGGTTGAAAGTTCTTTTTGGGATGTATTAAACTCTTCCTGGGAGGAATGGAGTGGATAGTATTTCCCCATCTGACAGATGAGAACTTAGATATTCAGAAGTTAAAAATATCTTCTGACCTTTACTTGATAAGTGAGAAACCAAACTGATTATCATCTATTTTCCTTTTTCAGGTCATTCAAGTCTATAGAGTTTTCTGGTCTATATAAATTACAGTTGTTTCATTATGTAACCAAGTTTTTAGATGCCATTAGGTGGACATATGATTCACTTTTGAATGTGCTTTCACTCCAGGGAATTAAAGGAAGAATAAGAAGCAGAAAGTTGTCTAATAAAAAATGATTTAATGTATACATGAAATAAGAAAATGATTTTTGAAATACTGACCTGCTTTTGATGATATAGAACGGTAGGCAAAGAAAAAACAGGTCCAGCGTTTACTAGTGCCACAAAAAGATATTGGGTGCTTCTTATATTAATCACAAAATTCTCTGAATTCCTATGTTTTGTTCTTCAGGCTCTAAATGTATGCACGTACATCCACTGATGTTTTTCCAGAGGAAAAGAATTGAACATAAGCTAGGTCGTGAAAACATGTACTGCATTTATCTGTGTTTCCTTTTCAGTAATACTCCCCTCCCAACACACACACACGCACACACACACACACACACACACACTTTGAATAGAAAATAAAAAGAACTCTTGTCCTATTTAGCAATTTCCTCACCCCTACCATGCTTTGAAACAGCAAATTCTACCACCTCAATAGAGCAGACTCATCCTTTTTCTCTCTCTTCTGGCTGAGCTGGGAAACAGCAAAACACTACATGATGTTCTCTCTCCTACCAGTGTGCCACTACATCTATTCCCCTCCTTCCTTAAAGCCATTTCATTCACATAAGATGCCTCAGGACCAGTGGCCTTTCATTCATTCATTTATAAAACAATTGTAATTTGATACTATTTTAAAATTATTGATGTGTTTTCCTCTATTGCCTTTCTAAGCATAAAACCTTCACCCTAGTCCTTATTTCTATGGATGATTAAAAAGACAAAAATAGAAAATTATTTTAAAATGCCAATTTTGGACACATGAACAGTTAAAGAGTAAAATGATAGATGTGTAAGCCAGGCTATTTTCTTGCAAGATAATTTGCCAAATTTTTCAGTTACAACTCCTGCCCTCTTAAGCATACCAAAGAGCTTAATCTGAAATTCACTTGTAGTATAAAGTAGTATTTCTCAAAATATCTGTGGTAAAGGACCATCATTTTTTCTCTAGTCCATCAAAGATGAATTATTTTGTGTAATACAAGTAAAACTCATTATTGGGAAAATTAAATTATAAAAAACAGACATAAAATACAAGCCACAATTATTTAATTATTAGATTCAATAGAAAAAAATTACTTTGTCAAGTTTCTACAACAGTATAAAACTTTTGTACTTAGCTCATTGTGCAGCACAACAGAGTTTGCAGGATGGCCCCGGCCCACAGACCTCACTTTGAGTAGCACTGAAAATGTCACACTTTCACCTGTGATGATGAAGTGTCCCTGCAATCCCCCAATTTCCACCTCATCTTCCAATCCCCCCATCTTCCACTCCTAAATAGTGTGGATGCTCCTTTAAGAGCCACAAAAGAGGGAAATAGGTAGACTTAAAAGCTGAGAATAGAGGATAAGCCAATGATCTGAATAGAAGGAGTGACAGGCTTGGAAGGCTATAAGGCAATGGGAAGCAAGGGGAGGTCAAGTGAAGCACGAAGTGCCCCATGGTTCAGATCATGTCAAGAGGGAGGCCGAACTCAGCACTTCAAGTGGTACAGACATCTGCCTCAGAAGCTATCAGTGACCAGAAGAGCCTGGAATAACACAGTGATACCACAAGGATCTGATGACCTGTCATTTTCCCACCCTCCTTTGAGGTCACAGGAGCCATCCCTCCCTCCCTCAAGTACTATTCCGTCTTAGGGAAAGAGATAGAGGGAGAGAAAAGGCTGAGAGAATAAAAGATGTTTTGCAAATGAAAAGCTGGGTTTTACATGAAGGAACTACTCAATTTAACAGATGGACTAAATTTTAACCAGGTTAGACCTTCAATTTCCCCAAACCACTCTAGGGTAACAATCTTGTCCTGCTTTCCAAGACTTTCCTGGTTTTAACACTGAAAGTCTTATTTTTGGAGACCCCTCGGTCCTGGGCAAATGGGGTCTCCACTGCCAGAACTACTAGAAGATGGGGATTTAGGAAGAAGCCCTATCAATTATATATTAAGCAATTAATTTATCATTTCTCTGTACATCAGAGTTTTAACATGAGTTACATTCTGCAATCTGTGATAGTTAATTTCAGTGTATTGAACTTGACTGGGCCAAGCGTTGCCCAGTAGCTGGTAAAGCATTATTTCTGGGTGTGTTTATGGGATTATCATTTGAATCGGTAGACTGAGTAAAGAAGATTGCCCTCACCAATGTGGGCAGGCATTATCCAATCTGTTTAGGGTCTGAATAGAACAAAAAAGGTAGAGGAAGGGCAAATTCACTCTCTGCATGAGCTGAGACATTGATCTGCTCCTGCTCTTGGATACTGGCACTACTGCTTCTTGGACTCTCAGACTCAGACTGAGACTTTTACCCCATCAGCACTCAGATAATCAGGCCTTTGGAGTCAGACTGAATTACATCATGAGTTTTCCTGATTCTCCAGCTTGCAGATGTCATATCATGGGCCTTCTCAGCCTCTATAATCATGTAAGCCAATTTCTATAATAAATCTTATCATACACATAGGTTTTGTTTCTCTGGAGAACTCTAATAACAGCCCTACTCCAAAATCTATACTGAGTGCCTACTATGGCGGGGCAATGAGGTAGGTGCTGGTAACACAATAGTAAACAAGACAGATGTGATCTTTGCCCTTGTGGGAGCTCCATACCATTAGGACTTTCTTCTCCCTGGTTAGTGTATGTTTCAGAGTCAAGCCTGAAATGGAAAAGGAAGATAAAGTGTAACATAAATATCATCTTGTTATAAGAATCACTCCCCAACTTCATTCCATAACACTTTCCTTTGTCACATTGCTCTATGTGTTCTAGGTGCATTTTTGCTTAATTAAAGTTCAGTCAATTATGCTATTGATAACTGTGTACTGTGAGTAGATCACTATTTTTGTTTTAAAGATTTTAAAAAGCAGTTTTCTTTTATTGACAGATTTTTTGTTTACTGAAACTTAGTGTAAAATAAATCTAACAATGTATAAGTGTAAGAAACAAAAAAAAAAGAATTATATCTGTAATCCTACTTTGACATAACCACCATCAATATTTGAGTGATCATCCTTTCAGTTACTTCTTTGTATATGCATATACAAACACATATATAATTTTAACTAGGATGCAAAGACACAAGTTGGATTTTTCAGTGGAGTCACTTTTGTCATTTTATTTTTTACTTGCCTTTCTTCTGACTCCTCCTTCCTTCTTCCCTCTCTATATATGTCATGCTCTGCACTCTCATGCTACATAACCTAATAGGTATCTTTCCCCTTTCCAGACTTATCTCTTAATTGCTATAAATTACACAGATTATTTTGATTTTCAATATTTAGCAGCTTAGGAGTGGGGAGCCCCTTTTTCCCACCAGCCCTAACCTTGGACGCTAAAGTAGAAAGGACTCTTCTCCTAGACCAGTAACCTCATTTTGCCATGTAATATTAAAATATTGGGTTATAATCATATGGAATCTGATTCTGTTCTGGCCACTTGTAAGCTCTGTGATTTGGGGCAAGAAGGTTGCTTACTCTCTCTGAGCAGTTTTCTTGACTCTGATGAATATTATGTAAGATAGTGACATAAGTCACTGAGTTCTCCCATAGATAGCAGTCTCATTAAGCACTTGTCAAATTGTGATGTAAGTCTTTGTTAATGGGGCCCCCTGTCCCATCAGAATGGGAGTTTTTTGAGAGCAGAATCTTGGTTTATTTATATTTTCTTTCAACACCAAGCTCCTACTATGTTCTGTTTGTTTTGTTTTATTTTATTTTATTTTATTTTATTTTATTTTAAGATGGAGTCTTGCTCTGTTGCCCAGACTGGAGTGCAATGGCACAATCTCAGCTCACTGCAACCTCTGCCTCCTGGGTTCAAGCAATTCTCTTGCCTCAGCTTCTCAAGTAGCTGGGATTACAGGCGCCTTCCACCATGCCCAGCTAATTTTTATATCTTTAGTAGGGACAGAGTTTCACCATGCTGGCCAGGCCGATCTTGACCTCCCAACCTCAGGCAATCCACCCACCTCGGCCTCCCAAAGTGCTGGGATTACAGGTGTGAGCTACTGCGCCTGGTCCCTACTATGTATTATTATATGTTTTTAAGTGAATTTGTGATTCTTTAATAAGGCGTTGGCCACTAACTAGCCCAACAGAAGTGAGAACTTACTTGTGGGATGTCCCAGAGCCCCTATATATTGAGAGAACAGAAGGCAGTGAGGACAGCTAACCAAAAAGGCCTGGGGTTTGTCATCTACACTCTCCAGATATGAATAAAATATTCATACTTGTTCTCACTTAGCTCTGAAAAAAATTGGATGAGATAGGAGTATTATTTCTATGTTTATACAAAAGAAAATTGAAGCTCAGAGAAGTTAAGTGAATTGTTTGGGCTAAATCAATTTTACAGTGGTAGAACTGTAATTTGAACTCAGGCATTATTATAAACTGAATGTTTGCATCCCCCAAAATTCATAGGTTGGGGGCTGTATTTGGAGATGGGGCTGTATTCGGAGATTGGGTCTCTAAGGAAGTAATTAAGGTTAAATAAGATCATAAGGATGGGTCCCTCATCCCATAGGAATAGTATTCTTATGAGAAGAGACACCAGAGAGAGATAGCTCACTTGCATGCTCTCTCCCTCCCCTGCGTTCCCTCCCTCTCTCTCCCTCTCTCCACATGCAGGAATAGAGAAAAAGCCATGTGGAACATAACAAGAGGGTGACTTTCTGCAAGCTGGGAAAAGATACCTTACCAAAATTGAATTGGCCATAACCTTGATCTTGGACTTTAGCTTCCAGAACCATGAGAAAATGGATTTCTTATTTCAGCCACCTAGTCTGTGGTATCTTGTTATGGAAGCCTGAGCCAACTAATACAGGCCTTGTTCTAGTTACCTGTCTTAGTACATTCAGGCTGCAAAAACAAACATCATAAGCTGGGTGGTTTATAAACAACAAATATTTCTCATAGTTCTGAAGACTGGGAAGTCTAAAATCAAGGTGCCAGCAGATTGACTTTCTGGTGAGGGCCTGCTTCATCTTAGATGGTACTTTCTGTGTTCTCACATGGTGAAAGGTACTAGCTACATCTCTGGAGTCTCTTCTATAAGGGTGCCAATCACCACCCAAAGGTGCCACCTCCTAATAAAAGCCCATTGGTGATTAGGGTCTGGCATATGAACTTGGGAGGAATACATCATGCAAGCCATAGCATTAGCTATTACCATGTAGTAAATCGTTTCAAAATTTAGTGTCTTAAGACAACACAATCATTGTGTTATCTCTCAACATTTCTGTGGATCAGGAACTCTGGAAGGACTTAGCAGGGAAATTACGGTTCTGCTATTCTTGGGGTTGCAGTCAAATTGTGACTGGAACTGGAATAGCTGGGCAATAGTTGGGCATCTCATTCTCCTTAGGTAGGCCCAGAACCTCCCTAGGGTTCTTTCTGCATGGGCTGTTGGAGTGCCTAACAGCATGGCAGTCACAGAGTCATTGGACTGCTTACATGGTAGTTGAAGATATCAAGACTGACTAGTTCAGCTAATAAGGCAGGCGCACCATTGTCTTTTATGACCTAACCTCCAAAGTCATTTGGTGTCACTTCCATTATATTGGTTACAAGAAAGCCATAGCTTCATGAGTTTGAAGGGAAGAGGAACTGGACTCTATCTTTATGAGGAAATGGTAAGATTTTAGAAGAGCATGTAGGATGGGATATGTTTTTGTAGTCATGTTTTGAAAATACAATCTGCAATAGGCATATATGTATATGTTTGGTTACAGAGATCATGATTTTCCTGTAATAATTTGGTGAGACTAAAATAGAAATCCTTATCTTGGAGGGATTATCTACACAGATAGTGTATAGATGAAAGAGATGTGTCATTGTGAGTTTTTATGAATGAGCTGAGCTGTGTTTCACTGCACTTTAAGACAGCTAGGGTCACAGAAGTCATTGTCAAACAGATGCCCTTAAAGTAACTCTCTTAGCAAAGTCTTCCAGTGAGGGCTTGGGGTCTACTTGGTCCGGTAAAAGAGTCATTCATCTTGTCATAAAGCCAGAGAACTAAAGAGTGCTGAGCATCAGTTAGAACATTTGTTTGAGGGGATCTGACCCAGGACCAAGCAATGAGCAATTCAGGTTGACCTCAGATTCCCATTCAGAGCAGAAGACCGGTAAGGGGATAGGGGGCAGTTGAAGGATGGAAAGTGTAGGAATAAGGAGAGTGGTCATGGTATGAGATGGGGGTAGCTGACAGGAAGCCCACAAACTTGGCAGCAATACACTGAGTAGGATACAGTTGGATAGAAGTGCATTGCAAAGATACTAAGATAACAAATTCTTCAGCAGTAGGACCCAGCAAATGTAGTAAGAAGATAATTTTGCTTGATGACAAAGGAGCCTTGGTTGTCCACATTGGAGGAAAAAAATCAGAAAACCACATGAGATGATCCAAAGGCTATATCTTGCTCATATTTGCTGTTTGGTAGAGGACTGTCTCTTAGAATGGAGTTTCTGGGCACACAATTTATCTCAGTTTCTCTTATCTTTGGAAGAGGCTTGGCAAAAAACAGATCCTATATGTTCTGTGTTCACAAAACCTTGCCCCAGCCTTAATTGTATCAAAAATTGAAAAGAATTTTAAAAAATCACTCTCAAAAGATTCAGACTTAGTTCTCAGAGAAAGCTCAAATACTGCTGAGGTTGGTGATTGAAATGTTAATCAAGATCCTAAAATGTTTATTGAGGGTCTTGGTGCTCCCTCTGTCAATGTTTTCTCACTAATAGTTATCAGGGTAAAAATACCAAGGCTGTCAAATAATTCACGGTAAATCAAGATGATATTAATTCATACAATTTTTGAAAGACAGAGAGTTTCTTTAATAAGCTAAGTATTTTAAAACTGAATCTGACAGGATTGTGGAAATAAACACTGTTAGAGTAAAATGGGATGAATTAAATTGAATTTCCAGCACCCCTTAACTCTTTCATGAAACCAGTGTTGTCCTAGTCTATTCAGACTTCTACAACAAAATTTCAAAAACTGGATAGCTTATAAAGAATATATATTTATTTCACAGTTCTAGAACTAGGAAGTCCAAGATCAAGGCAACAGCAGATTCAGTGCTTAGTGAGGGCCCACTTCCTGGCTCATAGAACAGCATCATCTCAATGTGTCCTCACACTGTGGAAGAAGCAAGACAGCTCTCCAGGGTTTCTTTTATAAGAGTCCTCATCCTATCATATAGGATACAGTACACTGAGTGGGATACAGTTTGATAGAAGTGCCTTGCAACAATACTAGCAGACCAAAATTTCCAGCAGTAGCACCCAGCAAATGCAATAAGAAGAGAATTTTGTTTGATGACAAAGGAGCCTAAATAAGACTATTCTTACATTGCTAAAAAGAACTACCTGAGAGAGGGTAATTTATGAAAAAAGTTTAATTAAGTCATAGTTCCATAAGCTATACAGGAAGCATGGCTGAGGAACAGGCCTCAGGATACTTACAATCATGGTGGAAAGTGAAGGGGAAGCTGGCACATCTTACATGGCTGGAAGCAGAAAGAAGAGAGCAAATAGGAAGGTTCTACACACTTAACCAGATCTCATGAGAATTCAGTCATTATCATGAGAACAGCAAGGGGTAAATCTGCCCCCATGATTCAGTCACCTCCCACCAGGCTCCACTTCCAACACTTGGGATCACAATGCAACATGAGATTTGGGTGGGGACACAGAGCTAAACCATATCATTCTGTCCCTGGCCCCTCCCAAATCTCATGTCCTTCTCACATTTCAAAACATAATCATGGCTTCCCAACAATCCCCCAAAGTATTAACACATTCCAGCATTAACACAAAAGTCCAATTCCAAAGCCTCTTCTGAGACAAGGCAAGTCCCTTCTGCCTATGAACCTGTAAAATAAAAAAACAAGTCAGTTACTTCCAAGATACAATGGGGGTACAGGCATTGGGTAAATGCTCCCATTCCAAAAGGGAGAAATTGATCAAAACAAAGGAGTTACAGGACCCCTGCAATTCTGAAACCCAGCAGGACAGTCATTATATCCTAAAACTCCAAAATAATCTCCTTCAAATCCATGTCTCACATCCAGGGTACACTGATGCAAGGGGTGGGCTACCATGGCCTTGGGCATCTCTGCCTCTGTGGCTTGGCAGTGTACAGCCCCTGCGGCTGCTTTCATGAACTGACATTGAGTGCCTGTGGCTTATCCAGGCGTATGGTACAAACTGTTGATGGATCTACAATTCTGGGGTCTGGAGGACTGTGGCCATCTTCTCACAGCTTCAGTAAGCAGTACCCCCAGTGAGGATTCTGTCTGGAGGATCCAACCCCACATTTCTCCTCCACACTACCCTGTGAGAAGTTCTCCATGAGGGCCCTGCCCCTACAGCAGACTTCTGACTGGACATCCAGGCATTTCCATACATTGTTTGAGATCTAGGCAGAGGCTCCCAAACCTCAATTCTTGACATCTGTGCACCTGAAGGCCCAACACCACATGGAAGTTGCCAAGGCTTGGGGCTTGCATCCTCTGAAGCAATGGCTCAAGCTGTACCTTGGCCCCTTTTAGCCACAACTAGAGCTGGAGCTGCTGGGATGCAGGACACCATGTCCTGAGGTTGCACAAAGGAACAGGGCCCTGGGGCTGGACCACAGAAACATTTTTCCCACCTAGGCCTTCAGGCTGGTGATGGAAGGGGCTGCCATGACTGTCTCTGACATGCTCTGGAGGCATTTTCCCCATTGTCTTGGCTATCAACATTTGGCTCCTTTTTACTTAGGCAAATTTCTACAGCCTTGAATTTCCTCCTTAGAAAGTGGGTTTTTCTTTTCTACTGCATAGCCAGCTGTAAATTTTCCAAACTTTCTTGCTGTGCTTCTATTTTAAATATAAGTTCCAGTTTCAGGTTATTTTTTTGTTTATGCAAATGAGTTAGGGTTTAGAAGCAGCCAAGACACATCTTGAATGCTTTGCTGCTTAGAAATTTCTTCCACTAGACACCCTAAATCATCTCTCTCATGTTCAAAGTTCCACAGATCTCTAGAGTGAGGGGACAATGCCACTAGTCTCTTTACTAAAGCATAGCAAGAGTGACCTTTACTCCAGTTTCTAATAAGTTCCTCATCTCCATTTAAGACCAGCTCAGCCTTGGCTTCACTGTCCATATCACTATCAGCATTTTGGTCACAACCATTTAATAAGTCTCTAGGAAGTTCCAAACTTTTCCTTATCATCCTATTCTTCTTCTGATCCCTCCAAACTGTCCCAACCTCTTTCCATTACCCATTTCCAAAGCTCCTTTCAGATTTTCAGGCATCCTTATAGCAATGCCTCACTCACAGTACAAATACTCTGTATTAGTCCATTCTCACACTGCTGTAAAGAACTACCTGAGACTGGGTAATTTATGAAGAAGTTTAACTGACTCACAGTTCTGCAGGCTGTACAGGTAGTATGGCTGGGGAGGCCTCAAGATTGTGGTAGAAGGCAAAGGGGGAGCAAGCATATCCTACTTTGGTGGAGCAGGAGAGAGTGAAGGGGGAAGTGCTACACACTTTTAAACAACCAGATCTCATGAAAACTCATTATCATAAGAATAGCAAAGGGGAGGTCTGCCCCATTATCCAGTCATCTCACACCAAGGCCTAACTCTAACACTCAGGATCACAATTCATTAGATTTGGGTGGGAACACAAAGACAAACCATATCAGAGCCTTTACCTGTTAATATATATGTACGCACACACACAGACATAACTAAATCTCCCTAAGCTTAGGACTGACCTCACTAAACTCAGTTTGGATACTGGCATATAGTTCAGGGAACATGGGAACATGTTTTACACTGTTGTCATTTCCTTTCCACTTTCCTTCTGAATGTCAAAAAGATATTCTACTGTTGAAAACAGATTAATGTGAAATCTTTTGAACCTGATTTTTCCCCACGCATAAACTAGCAACTGAAACTCAGAGACAATTAATTCAGAGAAATAAAGAATGGGGATTTAAGCATTGGGAAACAAATTCTAATTTTTATTAAATATTTGGAAGAATATAAGAGGAAAGTATATTTATTGATGTATTTTTTCCCAAAGCTTAGCACATTTTATCTTAGTGATTACTAATCTTTTGTCATAGCAATTTATGTCAAACCACTCATTCTTGCCCCCTAATTACCAGGGCAATGCAAAGTAATCTGAAAAATCAGTGTCAACCTAGGTGCACATTGTTCTGAGGAATGGGGAATATTTTTTCTCCACTTAGGAAGATTGTCCTGCTCAGTGATGGAATCACTCTGGGAAAAAGAGAACACCACAAAAGCAGTGGATTCATTTTCAGTACTCAATGGAGGGGGAGCTGACCCAGCTTAATTACTGTGGTTACTATAAGAGTTATTGCCTTTCTAATGCCTTCTTCCTGCAGGTTAACCTGCAGCACTTTTTGATACCCAATGGCAGGAATTTCCTATGAAGTGTTGCCTTTAGGATCACTTTTTCTAGAAGAGTCATATCCCTGAAATATTTTTTCATCATGTTTCAGCAACCCACAGAATTTGGAGTAAAAATTCAGAGCCATATTAATGAGAAGGCAAGCTGAGTATCTACCTAGGATGCAGATCTAAAAGGGGAACTGAAACATCGCTGGAATAAATTGGCAAAATGTAAATTGGTCTCACTCCTCACTGGTGTCAACCTGTCTGTGTTGAGTACTTTTGTGAGTCACACATGAGCTCACCGTCAGCTCAGTTCTGAAAATCAATAATGCATGTTGTTTTGCTTACCAGGACTGAGTGATTTAGTTTAATTATCTACATGTTAAACCCTTAATTTTCCTCCAAAGATATTGTCTCATTTAGAAAGTTATTTTAAAAAATTAAGAGAGAAAATTACAGAAAAGGTAAGAAACATTTTGCTGTTACTTTTCAAAATATACATTATATAATACGTATCAATATACACTATACAATATGTTTACCTTTCCATAGCTAGTGAGGTAAGTGACTGCTTTCATATAGAGTTTTTATTAATGAAAAAATCAGTTTCTTTCCTTTTAGTTCCCATAAAAAAGGATGTAAATATTTAAAGAAAATATTGTATAAGAGGTGCCAAATCATTAGCCTTCCCAGAGCAACCACTGGTCTTAAGTCAACTCTGAATGACACAATATGTATTTGATCAGCTTTTCAGCATCTTTATTGTGGGAGCTAATACATAAACGGAAGGTATTTAGATTTGGTGCTGACCTTCAAAGGCCCATGTACTACATGTGTTCTTATTAACTAATCAACTCCTTTAATTAGTGAATCATGCTTTTGATTGTTATTTCTTTTCCCAGCTCTCTAATGCCTTCACTTCTTTGCTTTTAATCTAGAAACATTTTTTGTTTGGCCAATTCATCATCAATTATGAATTCTCACAATGTCATTTATAATTCATTCTGGAATATCATGCTAATTCTACATCAAATTAATTTGGTTTTACTCAGTCATTAGAAGACTAACCACAGTTTTCTGAGGACTTACCACATGTCAGGCACTGCATACATTTGTACAATATGTATTCATTTTATCCTCATAGTAGCCTCCTAACATATATATTACTATATCCACTCAAGATGAGAAAACAGAAACTGAAACACATTGCACTTCTTTTTTTTTTTTTTTTTTGCCTAAAATTCACAGATAATAACAGAACTAAAACTTGTGTCTGATGGTGAAACTCATGCTCTAGAAGCCGGCACTGTCATTCATATCTATCGTTTATTGAGCATATGATACACACCATGTTCTGCACTGGGCATTTTGCATTTATTTCAGATGAACTCTCCAAAGTTCAGAAAGGCTAAATGTCTGCCTAAATGGTCTCATACCCTTTAAGTAGCAAAGCTAGAGTTCAAAGTCAGGCCTGCTCTCTCCAAATATACAAATGATCACAACGCATCCCGACCTTTAGATAGAGTTGGGAGTTTGCTTGGATTGACTGTAATACTGATGACTCCCTCAATAACTAGTATCTCCACTGGCATAAATGAAAGGCTTTAACACTGCTGAATTTTTAATCTTTAGGGCTAGTGTTTTTGTTTGTTTGCTTGCCTGTTTGGTATAACCGTGAGAATACTTGTCCACATCTTGGTTACTCAGTGCTTACCTTCTTCCAGGGAATTCTGGATGACATCTGGCCAGAATTTTTCACATAGGAAAATTAGCTGTATGTATCACTTTTTGAAGCTTTACTATGGGCTAGGGTTGCTCTCTCTCCTTTCATTCCTAATGTTCCTCTTATCAGGTAAATGAACAGTTTATAAACACTTATCTTAAGTCATTTTTCATTTAGCTTTTCATTTTATTTTGGCAAAAGCAGAGAGATGAAAATGTATATTAAGCTAGAGACTTAGCTTATTAACATTTTAGTATTTAACAAACCATGCCCTCTTAATTAGATGTCAGGCAGATTTTCTCTGTTTTTAGTTCAGTTTCACGAAAAGAATAGCATTAACAAACATTTGCTTTAATTCTTGTCAGTTATCAAATATCAACTATGCCTAAGCTTGAATGATTGTTTTAAACAGATATTCTCCTAAATGGATTCCATTCATCATATCAGTTTAGGTAGCTGCTGTGGTTGGCCACCAACTGGGATTCTTGAGGTACAGAGCTTTAGACATGGTTCCCAACGACTCCTAGTATTCATGCCTTTGTACAGCACCCTATCCTTGAGTGTGATCTGGATCTAGTGACTTGCTTCTAATAAGTATAATACGTCAAAAGTGATATGTGCATTTTCCATTCTTACGTTACAAAAAGATACAGACTTTCATTTTACTAGAATTCTTCCTTGCTGGTACTCTCTTTTGCTCTCTTACTTGCTCACTTAATGAAGCAAGCTGCCATATTATGCAATGAGAAGGCCTACTTGGTAAGGAATAGGGAGAGACATCTGGCCAAAAGTTTTTGAGGAACTGAGGTCCTTATCCAACAGCCCATGCAAGACTGAATCCTGCCACCAACAACCATGTGAGTGATTTGGGAAGCAAATCCTTCCCAGTTGAGCCATGAGATGACTGCAACCCCGTGAGAGGTCCTGAGCTGGAGGACCTAGATAAGTGCACCCAGAATCCTGACCCACTGTATGAGACGATACATGTTATTGCTTTAAGCCACTAAGTTTTGGGGTAATTTGTTATGCAGCCATTAATAATTAATACAGGCTTTGGTACTGAGAGTGGGGTTCTTCATAACAAACGCCTACAAATGTGGGAGTACATTGGAACTGGGCACTGAGTGGATGCTGGAGGAATGTTGAAGATCATGATAAGAAAGCCAGACTGCCTGGAACAGATTGTTAGTAGAAATTTGGACTTTGAAGATACTACCAGTGAGGGTCAACAGAAAGTGAGGAACATGTTATTGGAAAATAGAAGAAAGTGGATCCCTGTTGTGGAAGAGTGAAAGATTAATGACATTGTTGTCTACAGTTATATGTAAAGGGGAATATTTGCCTAATAAACTTGGTGACTTAGCTGAAAAGATTTCCAAGAAAAGTGTTATAGGTCATGCTTGATTTCTTCTCACTGCTTATAGTAAAATATGAGAGAAAGAAAGAGAAATTGAGATGACTGTTAAACAATAAGAAGATGTAAATTAATAATTTTGAGAAATTAGCAGCTCCTCCAGGCAGCAAAAAATTCTAAAATTAAGAAATGGTATCAGAGAACTGTCAGAAAAAAAACATGACCTGGAGATAATTCTGGCCTAGGAGAAAAGTTGAGGATGTAACTATTCTTATTCTTAGAAAAATAAATCGAATTAATATTCAGTCACACAAAGGGATTCAGGATACGTCTCACAGATTCCCTCAGGCAAGCAGTGTAGTCTCTAGGAAGCTTAAGAACATTGTCCCTCAGCTATCTCAGCGGGAACTCAAGGTACAGAAGTGCTTTTCCCAAAGACGTTTGTGGTTGTGGCTTTTTAAAGCGGATTTAACCCCAGTAGGATTCACAGGAGGCTCACAAAATTTTTGAGAAAACTGTATTAGCAGGTACATTGCTAGTTTCAACTGAAAGGGGCAGAGAGAGGGCAAAATGAAAAGAAGAATTGTATTCCCCTAAATCCTACTGTCAGAAAGCTAGATGAGAGAGCAATTTATCCACAACCATGTACTATCTTTTATGAAAAATAGATGAAGACTCAGAGAAACAAACCAAGTATTCAAAGGGTTGAGCTGAGAGCCACGGAAAAGTTTTCCCAGGACTTGAAACCTGATAAAGGAATTTGCAACGTTTGCCCAGCTGTTTTTCTGAATTGCTGTGGACTTTTTCTGTCTTCTGTTTTCCCCCCTTTTGAACAGGAGTATCTAAAATGGTTATCTTATGCTTGTCCCAACGCTAAATGTTTGGGTGTGTTGGAGCAGGTATCTTGTCCCTTTAGTTTTTCAGATCTACAGATGGAGAAGTGTACTCCAGGAACTACATCTGAGGATCCTCATCCACACATAGGCTTGATTTTGAAGTTAAGCCTCTGATATTTGACCTGATACTGTAGTGGGATGAGACTTTTGGAGATCATAGCAGGGGCTGAAAGTATTTTGCATGTGGAAGGGACATGTATAAGTGGGAACAGGGGATAGACTGTGAGAGGCAGCTTCTAACATGACTCCCAATGATCTATCCCTCTCTCCTCTGGCATTTATGAACTTCTCCTCTTGAAGGCAGTTTAGACCCAGTGACTTGCTTCTAAGAAACAGGATATGGCAAATGTGTTGGAGTGTTACTTCCCTGATTAGGTTATGAAAGACTGTGACTCCTTTCTTCCTAATACCTGCTAACTTGCTGATACTCTTTTTTGCTCTCTAGCTTGCTCTGATGATGCAAGCTGCTATGTGGTGAGATTTTTCAATAAAGATGTCCATGTGGCAAAGAACCAAGGAAAAATCTCTGGCCAACAGCCTGTGAGCAACTCAGATTCATTCCAACAGCTTGCAAGAAAATGAATCTTGCCAGTAACCATAAGAGTCAGCTAGAATGATATTCTTCCTAATCATGCCTTGAGATGACTGTAGCCTTGTTAGAGATTCTGAGCTGGAGAACCCTGACTTGGAGATGCCGTAAAATACATGTGTTTTGTTTTAGTCTGCTGTGTTTTGGGGCAACTTGTTACACAGCAATAGATAACAAATACAGCTCATTATTTCTAGCCTTCTTCAAAAGTTACGTGGAGATATTCTCTGCTCGGGTTGAGCTGCCCAGGAATACTCATTCTTTGCATACCCTGGTGGACACATGTCCTCCATGTTGTGAGGTGTGCATTTCTGAACTTGATGCTGATTTGCATAAATTTTTTATTTCTTAAAGAGAAGATAAAACTATTTTTTTTTCAGAAATAGAATCTTTTTGCTATTAGAATGTCACTGTGTAGTTGTCTTTTCACTCATATGTCCTCATTTGGGCCCTAACAGATAGACGCCTTACCTGAGTTTCAGCCTCCACATTTTTATTATCAATTTTACTTATTTTTTGTAATTACAAAAAGTTGTCAATTGGTAATAATAATTGCATACTTTATAACTAATATTCATGTTCATAATTTAATAAGTGTTTAGTCTATGTCAGACATCATGCTAAGACCTTTATTTGAGTTACACTACATATGTTAAAACATCCATTATTACTACTTTTACTCACTAGTCTATTTACAGAGTTTTAGGGAGGTTGTGTAACTTGCTCACAGTCACACAGACAGTAAGAAATAGAGCTGGGGTATGAACCTGCATCTAGATAATCCATCTCCAGAGGCCACACTCATGTATTGAAAAGTAAAACTAAAAGTTAATAATTTCTACCACAAATGTTAGCATCAGAAATTATGTCTCTTAGTAGTATATTGACTTATTTAGTTTATTTGGCTTCTTTCTTTTTTTTTTTTTCTCTATGTATATGAGTGCATTAGTCTGTTTTTACACTGCTATAAAGAACTGCCAGAGACTGAGTAATTATAAAGAAAAGGGGTTTAATTGACTCACAGTTCTACATGGCTACGGAGGCCTCAGGAAACTTACAATCATGGCGGAAGGGGAAGCAGGCACATCTTACGTGGTTGCAGGTGATACAGAAAGAAAGAGAGAAGCCAAGGGGAAACTGCCATTTATAAAACCATCAGATCTCATGAGAACTCCCTCACTTTTATGAGAACAGCATGGGGGATCATGGAACCCCATGATCCAATCACCTCCCATCAGGTTCCTCCCTCAACACTTGGAGATTACAATTCAAGACAAGATTTGGGTGGTGAGACAAAGCCTAACCATATTAATGACTAAATATTTATTTGATACAGTAAAAAATTCTGCATTTTCTACTATTTTTCTGGATGCTCTCTCTCCCCGTGCACCCCCAACAGGCCCCAATGTGTGTTGTTCCCATCCCTGTGTCCATGTATTCTCATCGTTCAGCACCCACTTGTAAGTGAGAACTCACAGTGTTTGATTTTCTGTTCCTGCATTAGTTGGCTGAAGATAATGGCTTCTATCTCTATCCATGTCTCTGCAAAGGACATGATCTCTGATATGGTTTGGCTGTGTCCCCACCAAAATTTCATCTTGAATTATAGCTCCCATAATTCCCACATGTCATGGGAAGGATCCAGTAGGAAATAATTGAATCATGGGGACGGGTCTTTCCTGTGCTGTTCTCATGACAGCAAATAAGTCTCATGAGATCTGATGGTTTTATAAATGGGAGTTCCCCTGCACACGCACTCTTGCCTGCTGCCTTGTAAGACATGTCTTGCTTCCTCTTTCCCTCCACCATGATTGTGAGTCTGCCCAGCCATGTGGAACTGTGAGTCAATTAAACCTCTTTCCTTTATAAATTACCCAATCTTGGATATGTCTTTATTAGTAGCATGAGAACAGATCAATACAATCTCCTTCTGTTTTATAGCTGCATAGTATTCCATGGTATATATGTACCACATTTTCTTTATCCACTCTATTATTGATGGGCATTTGGGTTGATCCATGTCTTTGCTATTGTAAATAGTGTTGCAATGAACATACACGTGCATGTATATTTATAATAGAATGATTTATATTCCTTTTTTTTTTTTTTTTTGAGACCGAGGCTCGCTCTGTCACCCAGGCTGGAGTACAGTGGCACTGTCTCGGCTCACTGCAAGCTCTGCCTCCCAGGTTCATGCCATTCTCCTGCCTCAGCCTCCCAAGTAGCTGGGACTACAGGCACCCACCACCACGCCCAGCTAATTTTTTGTATTTTTTAGTAGAGATGGGATTTCACCATGTTAGCCAGGATGGTCTCGATCTCCTGACCTCGTGATCTGCCCTCCTTGGCCTCCCAAAGTGCTGGGATTACAGGTGTGAGCCACTGCACCCAGCCTAGAATGATTTATATTCCTCTGGGTATATACCAAGTAATTAAATTGCTGGGTTAATGGTATTTCTGGTTCTAGATCATTGAGGAATCACCACACTGTCTTCCACAATAGTTTAACAAATTTACATTCCCACCAACAGTGTAAAAGCATTCCGATTGCTCTGTTCCTTGCCAGCATCTGTTGTTTCTTGACATTTTAATAATTGCCATTCTGGCTGGCATGAGATGATATCTCATTGTGGTTTTGATAAGCATTTTTCTAATGATCAGTGATGTTACACTTTTTTTCATATGTTTGTTGGCTGCATAAATGTCTTCTTTTGAGAAGTGTCTGTGTCCATGTCCTTTGCCCACTTTTTAATGTTTTGTTTTTCTTGAAAATTTGTTTAAGTTCTTTGTCGACTCTGGATATTAGACCTTTGCCAGATGGAGAGATTGCAAAACTTTTCTCCCATTTTGTAAGTTGTCTGTTTGCTCTGATGATAGTTTCTTTTGCTGTGCAGAAGCTCGTCAGTTTAATTAGATCCCACTTGTCAATTTTTGCTTTTGTTGCAATTGCTTTTGGCATCTTCATAATGAAATCTTTGCCCATGCCTATATCCTAAGTGGTATTGCCTAGATTTTCTTTTAGGGCTTTTTTTTTTTTTTGGTTTACATTTAAGTCTTTAGTCCTTCTTGAGTTAATTTTTGTATAAGATGTAAGGAAGGGGTCTAGTTGCAATTTTCTGCAAAGGGCTGGACAGATCTCCCAGCACCATTTATTAAAAAGGGAATGCTTTCTCCATGCCTTGTTTTTGTCAAGTTTGCTGAAGATTAGATGGTCGTAGATGTGTGGTGTTATTTCTGAGGTCTCTATTCTGTTCCACTGGTCTATATGTCTGTTTTGGTACCAGTATCATGCTGTTCTGGTTACTATAGCCTTGTAGTGTAGTTTGAAGTCAGATAGTGTGAGGCCTCCAGCTTTGTTATTTTTGCTTAGGATTGTCTTGGCAATAGAGGCTCTTTTTTTGGTTTCATATGAATTTTAAAATAGTTTTTTTTTTTTTATAATTCTGTTAAGAATGTTAATGGTAGTTTAATGGGAATAGCATTTAATTTATAAACTACTTTTCCCAGTATGACCATTTTCACAATATTAATTTTTCCTATCCATGAGCATGGAATGTTTTCCATTTGTGTCCTCTCTGATTTCCTTGAGCAGTGGTTTGTAGTTCTCCTTGAAAAGGTCCTTCACTTCCCTTATTAGCTGTATTCCTAGGTATTTTATTCTTTTTGTAGCAGTTGTGAATGGGAATTCATTCATGATTTAGCCCTCCACTTGTCTGTTGTTGGTGTATAGGAATGCTTATGACTTTTGCACATTGATTTTGTGTCCTGAGACTTTGCCAAAGTTGCTTATGAGCTTAAGGAGCTTTGGGGTTGAGATGATGGAGCTTTCTAGATATAGGATCATGTCATCTGCAACAAAGATAATTTGGCTTCCTTACTTCCTTGTCTTGTGGCGACTTTCAAGGGGAATGCTCCCACCTTTTGCTTATTCAGTGTGATATTGGCTTTGGGTTTATCAGAAATGGCTCTAATTGTTTTGAGGTATGTTCCTTCAATGCCTACTTTATTGAGAGTGTTAATGAAGAGATGTTGAATTTCACCGAAGGGCTTTTCTGGGTCGATTGAGATAATAATGTGGTTTATGGCTTTAGTTCTGTTTATGTGATGAATTGCATATATTGATTTGCATATGTTGAAATGACCTTGCATCCCAGGGATGTAACGGACTTGATCCTGGTGGATACGCTTTTTGACGTGCTGCTGGATTTTGTTTGCCAGTATTTTATTGAGGGTTTTTGCATTGATGTTTTTCAGGGATATTGGCCTGAAGTTTTCTTCTTTTTCTTTGTATCTGTGCCAGGTTTTGGTATCAGGATGATGCTGGTCTCATACAATGAGTTAGAGAGGAGTCCTTCTTTTCAATAGTTTGGAATAGTTTCAGAAGAAATGATACCAGCTTCTCTTTGTACCTCTGGTAGAATTTAGCTGTAAATCCATCTGCTCCTGGGGGATTTTTTGGTTGGTAGGCCATTTATTACTGCCTCAATTAAAAAAAATTCATTACTGGTCTCTTCAGGGATTCAACTTCTTCCTAGTTTCAGTCTTGGGAGAGTGTATGCATCCAGAAATTTATCCATTTCTTCTAGATTTTCTAGTTTATGTACATAGAGATGTTTATAGTATTCTCTGATGGTTGTGTGTATTTCTGTGCATCAGTAGTGATATCCCCCTTATCATTTCTGATTGTGTCTATTTGAATATTCTCTTTTCTTTTTTAGCTAGTCAGTGATCTATTTTATTAGTTTTTTTTTTTTTTTTCAAAAGACATTTCTTGGATTTGTTGATTTTTTTTGAAGGTTTTTGTATCTCTATTTCATTCAGTTCTGCTCTGAAATTGGTTATTTCTTGTCTTCAGCTCACTTTGGGGTTTGTTTGCTCTTAGTTCTCTAGTTCTTTCAGTTGTGATGTTAGGATGTCAATTTCAGATTTTTCTAGCTTTTTGACATGGGCATTTAGTGATATAAATTTCCCTCTTAACACTGCCTTAGTCGCATCCCAGAGATTCTGGTACATTGTCTTTTGTTCTCATTAGTTTAAAAAAACTTCTTGATTTCTGCCTTAATTTCATTATTTACCCAGGAGTGATTCAGGACCAGGTTGTTCAATTTTCCATGTAATTGTGTAGTGTTGAATGAGTTTCTTAATCTTGAGTTCTAAATTTATTGAGCTGTGGTCTGAGAGACTGTTTTGCTTTCAGTTCTTTTGCATTTTCTGAGGAGCGTTTTACTTGAAATTATGTGATCAATTTTAGAGTAATTGCCATTTGGCACAAACTAGAATGTGTATGTGTTGTTTGGGGTGGAGACTTCTGTAGATATCTATCAGGTCTGCTTGATCCAGAGCTGAGTGTAGGCCCTGAATATCTTTGTTAATTTTCTGTCTCCACGATCAGTCTAATATTGACAGTGTGGTGTTAAAGTCTCCCCCTATTATTGCGTGGGAGCCTAAGCCTCTTTGAAGGTCTCTAAGAATGTATTTTATGAATCTGGGTGCTCCTGTATTGGGTGCATATATATTTAGGATAGTTAGCTCTTCTTGTTGAATTAAATCCTTTACCATTATGTAATGCCCTTCTTTGTGTGTGTGTGTGTGTGTGTGTGTCTAATATTTGTTTGTTTAAAGTGTCTTTTGTCGGCTGGGCGCGGTGGCTCAAGCCTGTAATCCCAGCACTTTGGGAGGCCGAGACGGGCGGATCACGAGGTCAGGAGATCGAGACCATCCTGGCTAACATGGTGAAACCCCGTCTCTACTAAAAAATACAAAAAACTAGCCGGGCGCGGTGGCGGGCGCCTGTAGTCCCAGCTACTCGGAAGGCTGAGGCAGGAGAATGGCGGGAACCCGGGAGGCGGAGCTTGCAGTGAGCAGAGATCCGGCCACTGCACTCCAGCCTGGGCGGCAGAGCGAGACTCCGTCTCAAAAAAAATAAAAAAAAATAAAAAAAAAAAAAATAAAAAAATAAATAAATAAATAAATAAAGTGTCTTTTGTCAGCAACTAGAATTGCAACCCTGCTTTTTTCTGTTTTCCATTTTCTTGGTAAATTTTCCTTCATCCCTTTATTTTGAGCCTATGTATGTCTTTGCACATGAGATGAGTCTCATGAAAGCAGCACACTGATGGGTCTTAACTTTTCATCTAGCCTGCCATTCTGTGTCTTTTAATTGGGGTGTTTAACCCATTTATATTTAAGGTTAATAATGTTATGTGTATATTTAATCCTGTTATTATGATGCTAGCTGCTTATTTTGCAGACCTGTTTAGGTAGTTGCTTCATAGTGTCATTGGTCTGTGAACTTCAGTGTGTTTTTGTCGTGGCTGATAATGGTTTTTCCTTTCCATGTTTAGTGTCTCCTCCAGGAACTCTTGCAAGGACGGCCTGGTGCTGATGAATTCCTTCAGCAATTGCTCGTCTGAAAAGTATTTTATTTCTCCCTCACTTATGAAGTTTGGTTTGGATATGAAATTCTGGGTTGGAAATTCCTTTCTTTAAGAATGTTGAATATTCGTCCCCAATGTCTTCTGGTTTGTAGGATTTCTGCTGACAGGTCTGCTCTTAGTCTGATGGACTTCCCTTTGTGGGTGACCTGGCCCTTTTCTCTTGGTGCCCTTAACACTTTTTCTTTCATTTTGACCTTGGAGAATCTGATAATTATGTGCCTTGGGCTTAATCTTCTCTTGGAGTATCTTACTGGGGTTCTCTGAATTTCCTGAATTTGAAAGTTGGCCTGTCTTGTTAGATTGACGAAGTTCTCCTGGATGATATCCTGAACTTTTTCGGTTTTTCCAACTTTGTTCGGTTCTCCCCCCTCTCTTTCAAGTACCCTAATCAGTTGTAGGTGTGGCCTTTTTACATAATCCCACACTTCTCTAAGACTTTACCCATTTCTTTCCATTTTTTTTTTTTTCCTACTCTTGTCTGCCTGTCTTATTCCAGCAAGATAGTCTTCAATCTCTGAGGTTCTTTCCTTTACTTGGTCTATTTGACTATTGACACTAATCATTGCATTGTGAAGTTCTTGTGTTTTTCAGCTCTATGAGGTCATTTATGTTTCTCTCTAAACTGGCTATTCTGGTTATTAACTCCTGTAATGTTTTATTATTGTTCTTAGCTTCTTTGTATTGGGTTAGAACATGCTCCTTTAGTTCAGTGAAGTTCTCTATTACTAACCTTCTGAAGCCTACTTCTGTCAATTCATCCATCTCAGCCTCAGCCCAGTTTTGTGCCTTTGCTGGGGAGGTGTTGCAGTCATTTGGAGGAGAAGAGCCTCTCTGGATCTTTTAATTTGCAGTATTTTTGCATTGATTCTTTCTTATCTTTGTGGGGTTACCTATCTTCAATCTTTGAGGCTGCTGACCTTTGGATGGGTTTTTTTATGGGGTTTTTTGTTGTTGTTGTTGCTACTGCTTTCTGTTTTTCTTTTAACAGTAAGCCTCCTCTTCCATAAGGCTGCTGCAGTTTGCTGGGGGTCCACTCCAGACGCTATTTACCTGTGTCTCTCGCACACCTAGAGGCTGCAAAGCAGCAAAGATGGCAGCCTGCTCCTTCCTCTGGGAAGTTCGTCTCAGAGGAGCGAACTTGATGCCAGCTGGGATGCTCTTGTGTGAGGTTTCTGGCAACTCCTGTTGGGAGATCTCATCTAGTCAGGAGGAAGGAGATCAGGAATCTGCACAAAGAAGCAACCTGGCTGCCTGTTGGTTGAGCGAGTGTGATGCACTGAAGGGAATTCCTCTCATCCAGACTGCCTGGATTCTTTAGAGCCAGCAGGCAGGAAAGACTAAGTAGGCTGAACCGTTGAGACTGTGGTCACCCCTTCCTCCAGAGGCTCCATCCCAGGGATATCGGAGTTCTGTCCATAAACCCCTGGCTGGAGTTGCTGAAATTCTCACAGGGAGGCCTCGCCTAGTGAGGAGGGATGGATCAGGGTCCTACTTAAAGAAGCAGTCTGGCAATGATCTGCCACTGCCATTGTGCTGTGTTGTGGGGAATTCCTCTTGGTCCAAACTGCCCAGTGTCCCCTGCACCAGCAGGAGAAAACAGCAGACTAGAGTCACAGAACTGTTCCCCTGGGAACTTGGTCATCTTAGGCAGTCTCCAGCCTGCTATCACTGGCCACAGGGATTCCATGCCAGTAGGTCTTAGCTGGTGAGACTCCATGGGAGTGGGGCCTGTTGAATGTCACCTCTTGGCTCCCTGGCTTTAGCCCCCTTCCCATGGGAGTGGACAGATCCCCTGCCTCACCAGAATTCCCAGGGCCGGAGTATGCAAAACAACTCCTCCATCTCAGTACCTGTCTGAGTGGCCACCAACCCAAGCAGCTGCTACCAGAGTCTACACAGCTTTGTGCTTGGAACCCAAGGCCCTGGTGATGTGGGCTCACAAGGGGATCTCCTGGTCCTGAGGTGGCAAAGATATGTGGGAAAAGCATAGTTTCCCAGGCTGGGTAGCACAATCACTCACCACCTCCCTTGGCTGGGGGTGGGGGCTCCGTAACCCTGGGTGGGCTGTTGTCCCACCCTGTTTTTCCTTGCTCTTTGTGGGTTGTGCTACTTAGTCAGTCCCAATAAGAGAACCTGGATACCTCAGTTGAAGGTGCAGAATTCACTCACCGCTTTTGTTCTTCTCGGTGAGAGCCACCAACCTCAGCTGTTTCTAATTGGCCATCTTGCCCCTGACCCATAAATATTTTGTTATGCTATGTTTTTGGAAGCGTGATTTTTAATAGGTATAAAATATTCTAGCATTTACATATCTTCATTTTAATCATTACTTATTGGACATGTCTCTAATTTTTTTTCTAATAAAGAATTCTTTTTTAAAATATTGAGACAGGGTCTCACTCTGTCACACAGGCTGGGGTGCAATGGCATAATTTCAGCTCACTGCAACCTCCTCCTCCCATGCTCAAGGGATCCTCCTATCTCAGCTTCCTGAGTAGCTGGGACTACAAACATGCACCACCATGCCTGGCTAATTTTGTTTTTATTTATAGAGATAAGGTCTCACTATGTTTCCCAGGCTCAAACTCCTCAAGCAATCCACTTCGAGACCTCTCTGGTCTCAAACTCCTCAAGCAATCATCCCACCTTGGCCTCCTATAGTGCTGGGATGATAGACATGAGCCACCACACCCAGCTTGTAACTAATAATTGTTAAAAAATACTGAACAATGCATTTTTCTTGAATATAGACTTGCATTCAAGAATGCAATCTTTAACTGCACATTTCATGCCTGATAATTTTCTTAGCATAAATTCTTAGATGTGGATATACTAAGTCAAATGTACAAATACTTTTAAGGTCTTGATATGTGTTAACAAAATGATTTCCTGAGAGGGAAAAAACCAAGTCACACTTCTTAAATAATTTAAGTGCTTACCTGTCTTGTCAAATCAATCTCAGTATTTTTATTATTTCAAATTTTTTAATTAAATAAACAAATCATCTCATAATAATTTTAGCATTTATTTTTATTGAATATAAAAAGTATCCAAATGTTCACTTACTTATTTCTAAGTTTATTAATTTAGTTCAGTGTTTACTGGGAGAGGAAGAAAAGGAGGGAAGAGTGGGTAGGGTGTATTAAACAGAAGGAACAGCTGAGCAGAGGCACAGAGACATGAGAAGGCAGACAAGAAGGCAAGTAGATGTCATTATAGAGTTTTAAGTATGGAAATAACAGGATAAAAAAGTGTACTTTCCAAAGATGGTTCTGGAAACAAGGTACACAATAAATTTACAAAAATGAGAATACAGTGAATGGGTAAAAATTAAGTCAGGGAAATCAGTTAAGAACCTATTTTTTTTACAGTCATGTGTCACTTAACAATGGGGATATGATCCGAGAAATGTGTTATTAGGGAATTTAATTGTGGTATAAACCTCATAGAGTGTCCTTACACAAACCTAGGTGGTGTAGCATCCCATCCACCTAGACTTCATGGTCTAGCCTATTGCTCCTAGGCTACACACCTGTGCAGCATGTTATTGTACTGAACACTGTAAATAATTCAACACAATGGTAAGTATTTGTGTATCTAAACATATCTAAATACAGAAGAGTTACAGAAAAATACAGTATTATCATCTTATGAGACCACTGTTGTATATTCAGTGCGTCCTTAACCAAAGTACCAGTACTTGTTACGTGACTGTAATCAACACAAGAAAATAAGAGTGAAGATAAGCCAAAATTAAGGTGGTGGCTATGAAAAGAGAAAGAAGGGGGCAGCTTCAAGGGGCATTTAGAAGATTGAATCAATACTGTGTTTGGAGGCTTCTTGGATGTAGGAAGAATAGGAAAAGTGTGAGATGACTGCCAGATTTCTGGCTGGTAAGACTTGGGAGGTAGCATTTCACTGGGTAAAGAAATAGAGGCACCTTGAGGAAGCCAAATGAAGACACCCAGGGCTAGTCAGTTGCATAGGTTCATCACCTAAAAGAAAAGAAGGGATTAGAGACAGAGGTTTAAAAAATGCTAGGTAGTATTTGAGGTTATTCTCCCAAACCCTCCATTTTGTCATTTATAAAGTATAGGAAATTATGCTTAATTCATGGGGTTGTTGAAAGGAACAAATGAAATAATATTTATAAAGTGCTAAGCTTGGTGCTGCAGCATACAGTAAATGCTAAATAATAAAAGCTGCCTTATTATTACTTATAAGGAGGTGAGAATGGTCATCAGTGTGTCATCCTTAACAGATATCAAGAAAGATAAGCCCTAAAAATAGATGAGGTAAATATCTCAGTGATGAGAATCTAAGAGACCTTGTAAAGAGCAGTTTCTGTGAAGAAGCAATTGTTGGGAGAGTTGAGGGCTGTTTTGGAAAGTGCCAAGAGAATATTGGAAGGGAAGCAAGAGAAAGGGGAGGATGAAGATAAATGGAAGAATATATCATGGTGTTCTGTCTCTTTGGTAGGAAGAATAATAACTCCTCAAAGATGCCCATATCCCAATCTCTGGAACCTGTGAATTGACAAAAGGGATTTTGCAGAGGTGATTAAGTTAAGAACTTTAAACTGGAGAAAGTATCCTGGATTGTTCAGGTGGGCCCAATATAATCACAAGAAACCTTATAGGAGGAAGGCACAAGGGTCAGAGTCAAAGAAGGATATGTGATGACAGAAGCAGACATTGAATGATGCAGCTGTGAACAAAACACTGTGAACATTCTCTAGACATTGGAAAGGGGAAAGAACAGAGCCTATAGAGCGTCTAGAAAGAAAGTAGCTTGGCTAACTCTTTGAGTTTAGCCCCATAATATCCATTTTGGACTTTTGACCTCCAGAACCATTAAAAGTTTTGTTTTTTAAGCCACTAAATCTGTGATAATTTGTCACAGCAACAGTAGGAAACAAATGTACTAGAGTACCTTGAGAGTAACCAGGCAGGGAGGAGTAAGTCCCAGAGCCCAGGTTAAGGGATCAGACATGGCTTAAATGGGTACTTCAGATACCCCTATTTGGTAAGCAGTTGCCTAGATCATTTCTAAGAGGCTGATCAGCATGGCTGTGATGAAAGCCCAGAACCATGCCTGACCATGGTGTGTCCTCAATTAATATATCCTGACTGCCTTAATAATTCAGAGAATGTTAAGTTTTTATCATATTTTGAACTCACTTCTATCTTTCTAACCTCCTCGGTTACTCATATAAGAGCTCCAAATGTTAAAGGCTGTTTATTTCCTCCGGAAATGTTTTTACTGATTGTAAAACAGTACATTAAAGTTGATAAAATTCAGTTCATTTCTACAGAAGAACTAATTCAAACAAATCTGCTCTCATGTCTCTCTCCCTTGAATGAAAAGTTGACCTGCACAATTCAATCTCCATTGAGATGAATTAGAAATTAGAAGTGTTCTATGCAGCTCCGGGATTTGTCATTACATTTTTACAAATTTCTTTAGAGGGAGCTAACAATAAAGATTAAAAGCAATAACCCTGCAAAGTACATATTGGAGCTAGATTTGAAAGGACACAACAAGCTTTTGCTCAAAAAGAAAAGTCCCTGAGGCTGAGGGTTCTGGTCTTCTGTGTATTCATTTCTTGCTCCCACTGACATCCTTTGAAAGCAGCAACCATGTGGTTTAATTTGACATTCAAAGACTACACTGTTAACCATGCAGTCCACTGTGGTAAAGTCAAAATGTGTGTGAAATTCCTTCTAGGAGTGGAGGAAGGCTCTGAAATTCTTGTCATTCTTCAGCTTCTACCTTTCCTTCCTTGAAACTTATAATTTGCGCTTAGTTACTTCATGTCCTTCCTTGCCACTACCCTCGGGGACACCTTACTATTGACTCAAAGAGTGCTTTTAGAGACTACTTCTATCCCTAAATAATAGTGTGTTTGGATTATCTCTTCTCCCACAGACACGTTATCCCATATAAAATAACGTCTTAATTACAATGCATATCTTGCATCTTCCTTCCTCTCCTGACTTACACTTTTCTTCATTCTTTGTTTATACCTGTCTCCCATCAATGAGACTTGGAATGTGACATTAATCTTGACCAGAAATTTAATCAGAGTTTTTAGGAGAGTGTAGCAGTGTCCTCAAAATGGGAGAGGGGGTATGAAAAGTAAACATTGAACAAAAAACATGGAAAGTTATTTTAAATATTGTAACCAGATGATCATGAACTGTACCTTTTTATGACTCCTTAGCTAGTCTTACTTATCACCATTTAGGATTGCACTGTAGATTTCCATAGTAACTCTCCTTAATTGTTGTTATGTCAGTGTAGTCATTATCACATCTGCCAAAAAACACTGGTCATTTTCTCAAGAGGAAAAGAAAATAATGACAGTCCATGGAGGATCCAAAGAAAGTGAATTATTTATGCCCTTCTCACCTAACTACGTCCTGAAGCATTCCCTACCAGTTGTACAGGCACTGTTACTAATTAATAATGAGTTAATTTGTTAATTTCAGAACCAAAATAATCTATTTTAGGCTACTAAGTCACTCTGCAAAAATATATAATGTTCCATGAGCCCGGGTAAATACGGCTTACAGTGTTGACTTCTACTGGGCCATCTGCAAAGGGGCAGAAGTGACATATAGCATTTAGGATGCTTTATTATGGTAGAGAGGTACTTGAAGGTGCAGATATGTGTTCTCTCCCCACCAACATACATACGTGTTATCTTCCAATCTTACAAGATGTTCCGGTTATTACTATTACAGACATACCTTGAAGATATTGTGGGTTCAGTTCCAGACTACACAGTAAAGTGAATATTGCAATAAGGTGAGTCTCAAAGATTTTTCAGGTTCCTAGTGCATATAAAAGTGATGTTTACACTATACTGTAGTTTATTAAGTGTGAAATAGCATTATGTCTTACAAAACAATGTACATACCTTAATTTAAAAATATTGCTAAGATCTACTAAAAATCATCTGAGACTTCAGCAAGTTATAAACTTTTTGCTAGAGGAGGGCCTTGCCTTGACGTTGGTGGCTGTGGGCGGCTGTTAATTGATCAGGTTGGTGGTTGCAGACAGTTGGGGTATCTGTGACTATTTCTTAAAATAAGGCAATGAAGTTTGCCATATCAATTGACTTGTCCTTTCACAAAACATTTCTTTGTAACTCTTTGAGAACATTTAACTGACAGCAGAAATTCTTTCAAAGTTGGAGTCAATCCTCTCTAACCCCATTGATGCTTTATCAACTAAGTTTATATAATATTCTAAATCCGTTGTTGTCATTTCAACAATGTTCACGGCATCTTCACCATGAGTAGATTCACCTCAAAAAACTAATTTCTTTGCTCATCCATAACAAGCAATACTTCCTCCATTAAAGTTTTATCACAGGATTGCAGCAATTCAATCACATCTTGGGGCTCCATGTCTAATTCTAGTTCTGTTGCTATTTCCACTATATCTGTAGGTACTTCCTCCACTGAAGTCTTGAACCCCTCACAGTCATCCATGAGGGTTGTAATCAGCTTCTTTCAAACTCATGCTAATGTTGATATTTTGACCTCCTCCCATGAATCAGGAATGCTTTTAATGGCATCCAGAATAGTGAATCCCTTCAGGAAAGTTTTCAATCTACTTTGCCCAGATCCAAGGAATCAGTATCAGAGGAATCAGTATCCATGGCAGTTATAGCCTTATGAAATGTGTTTTTTAAAAAGTAAGACTTGAAATTGAAATTACTCCTTGATTAATGGTTTACAGATGGATGTTATGTGAGCAGGTATGAAAACAATATTAATTTTCTTGTACATCCCTGTTAGAGTTCTTAAGTGACTAGGTGCATTGTCAATGAGTAGTAATATTTTGAAAGAAATCTCTTTTCTGAGCAGTAGTTCTCTTCAGCAGGTTTAAAATATTCAGTAAACCATGCTGTCAACAGATGTGCTGTCATATGGGCTTTGTTATTCCATTTATAGAGCCCAGGCAGAGTAGATTTAGCATAATTCTTAAGGGCCTTAGCAGTTTTGGAATGCTAAATGAGCATTGGCTTAAACTTAAAGTCACTAGCTGCATTGGCCCCTGGAGAACCTGTCCTTTGAAGCTTTGAAATAAGTCTTCTTCTTCTTCTTCTTCTTCTTCTTCTTCTTCTTCTTCTTCTTCTTCTTCTTCTTCTTCTTCTTCTTCTTCTTCTTCTTCGTCTTCTTCTTCTTCTTCTTCTTCTTCTTCTTCTTCTTCTTCTTCTTCTTCTTCTTCTTCTTCCTCTTCCTCTTCCTCTTCCTCTTCCTCTTCCTCTTCCTCTTCCTCTTCCTCCTCTGTGTTCTAGCTAGAAAAGTCCTAGTTGGGATCTTTTTCAAATAGATGGCTATTTGAAATCTGTTGTTTCATGTGGCCACCTTTATTAATAATCTTAGCTACATGTTTTGGATAACTTGCTGCAGCTTTTACATTGGCACTTGTTGCTTTACCATGGACTTTTATGTTATGGAGACAGCTTCTTTCCTTAAACGTCATGAACCAACCTCTGCTAGTTTCAAACTTTTCTTCTGAAGCTTCCTCACTTTTCTCAGCTTTCACGGAATTGAACAGAGTTAGGTTCTTGCTCTGAATTATGCTTTTGCCTAAGGGAATTTTCAGGCTGAGTTGATCTTCTATCCAGACCACTCAAACTTTCTCCATATCAGCAGTAAGGCTGTTTTGCTTTCTTACCGTTGACATGTTCAGTGGGGTAGTTTTCTGAATTTCCTTCAAGAACTTTTTCTTTGCATTCACAACTTGGCTATCTGTTTGGCCCAAGAGGCCTATCTTTCAGACTATCTTGGCTTTCAAAATATACCTTCCTCACTAAGTGTAATCATGTCTACCTTTTGATTTAAAGTGAGAGACATGTGACTCTTTCACTTGACCATTTAGAGGTCATTGTAGGATTATTAATTGTCTTAATTTCAATATTGTCATGTCTAAGGAAATAGGTAGGTCTGAAGAGAGGGGAAAGTTGAGGGAACGTCCACTTGGTGAAGCAGTCAGAACATACACAACATTTGTCAATTAAGTGTGCCATTTTATATGGTCATGGTACATGGCAGCACAAGACAATTACAGTAGCAACATCAAAGATCACTAATCACAGATCACCATAACACATATAATAATGAGGAGAAATTTACCATATTGCAAGAATTATCAAAATGTGACACAGAGACATAAAGTGGGCACATGCTGTTGGAAAAATGACACTGATAGACTTGCTCGACGTAGGGTTACCACCAATTTTTAATTTGTTAAATGCAATATCTGAGAAGAGCAATAAAGTGAAGTGCAATAAAAAGAGGTATGCCTGTCTTTGGCTCAAGTATACAGATAAAAGCTCTATTCATAACAGCTTCAGAACTTCCTGGCATCTAAGATGAAATATTTTTAAACAAACCTTGGTTACTCTCTATATGTTTGAAAATGATGGTAAGGCATGAAGCATAGCAAAAGATTCCATAAAATAAAACAGACTAGAGCTTTCCAATGGCATATTTTTCAAAAGCTTCAGTTGGTAAAGTTGGACTAGAAAGAAACAGTAATTTGTGTTTAATAGTCTTTCCTCTGCTTTCATTATACGGTTGTAACAGAAAAAGGCCGATTGGTTATTGGTGAGATTTGCAGCTTGTGTGCCTGAATAATATCTCCCTATCTATAGGTTTGAGGGTAGAAGGTTCTCTGTCACTCGACAAATACAAATGTTTTTTGAGCCCCTACTATGAGCTTCATGTATTGTAAAGATTTTTACATTTTCTGTATAGTATCTCTAAGATGTTTTGATATCTTAAAACAAAAACAAAAACAAAAACCCACCTATTTGGCTGGGGAGAAACTGCCCCTCCAAGGGCTAGCCAGTTCTTAGAGACAGCAGAGAGCCCAGCAGGGCACATGTCTTTGATCTTCAGACAAACTGGTTCAGAGCCATATCTCCTCTATGGACCACCACACCCCAGGTTGCACTATTCCTGTGCCTTAATCATCCCAGGGCCAGGGCCAGGCAACAGAGGATCACCCTTATAGCCCAAAGCTCATCACAATTATTCAAACCAGCCAGTCCTAAATTACTCACCCTGCCCTGCCTTGCTTTTCCCTCAGAAACTTCGATAGAAACATTACCCTAAACCTTCCCTTTGCACCTGTCTTCTGCTTCCTGACCACCTTGGTGTCTTTCCCATATGGTCCTGTGTGGTATGCTGTGCCTCCTGTCTCTAGGACCTGTGAGTAGAATAAATTTTAGTAGATTTTGTTTTCCTGAGCCTCTTTTATGTCTCCTCTTGTGGCCATACCTGTCTGACCATCTCATAAAGGAATACACAAAACAACCCCCTTGGCTCTGAGCCAGGCACTGCCCTAGCCCCTGCAAAGAGAGCAATGAACAAATAAATGAAGTCCCTGTAATCATGGAACTCATGTGCTGGTGGTGGGAAGCAGACTGTCAACCAATGAATAAATATATCATGTGACAGGTGATGAGAGGTGTTATAAAGAAAAAGAAAGCAGGATAAAAAGGATAGATACTAACAGGAGTGGGTTTATGTTAGGTAGAGAGGTCAAAAGAAGGCCTCTCTGAGGAGGTGACATTTAACATTTGAGCAGAGTCTTAAAAGAAATAGTTTTTTAGTATTGCTAAATGCTCTCAGACTCTGGCACCACTTTCAGTAAATCTGAAGATGAAACAAACATCTGCCAGATGAAAGAAGAAAGAGGGTAAAGACAGGAAACTTGAGTGATAAATCCATACCAATCCAATCCAGGGACTAATTTATGTTTCTAAAGCATGTTGAGAAAAAAGTTAAAAAGAAATCCCTACCCTGGGACCCTTTGATGAATCACCAGTAGCTAATTGTTGCAGAGCATCCCACAGGCATGACATATCATTTGAAATCTGGGTGGATTTCAGAAGAGAAATGTTATTGCATTTTAAACAATACCATTAGCCAATCTGATTTCACTTACTGGTATGCACTTTGTTCCAGCCATCTAGGCTAAAGATGAATTGCCCGATGGTTCTATTGTCAAAATGACAGCGTGAAAAGAGAAGCATGTGGGTTGTAATAATAATGTGGTACATGTGTAGAAGGTCAGAGAAGCAACAGATTAACATTCCAGCTAAAGATTTCCCCTGGGACATCTCTTGAAAGTATCAAAGGCCAAAGATCAGGACACTGATAATGTGTCTGGCATTGGTGGTGAAATTGTTTTATGTATTTAGCTCTGCTGAGGACGGAGCTGTGTTCCTTTCAATTAGTTGATGAAATCTTTCCTGAACAATGAAGAAGCCAACCACAGGAACTGGCTTCAATACAGCTGAATGAATGGAAATGAGGTTGTGTGAAAATATGAGTTGCTTACTTCAGATTAATGAAATAAAATGGAACACGTTCCCTTGGGAAGTTGAGTAAGTAATTCCCCACCCTGGAGACTTAAGCCTAATATATATATAGCATGGCATTCTTTCACTGAATTTTAAAACAAATTCTGACACTCACAACATTTCTGAAAGGTGAATTTCAGATTATCAAGTAAAGGAGTCCAGGGTTCCTAACTGCAATCAATGCAGAGGAAAGGAGGTTAGGGTCTGGACAGTGAGGGACTCAGACAGGGACCTGGACTTGAAATCTAATTCTATAACTTATCTGTGGAACAATAAACATCATTTTCCTTATTTTTAGAATAAAGAAAATACACATAGCCTAAACATTTGTAGGGCAGATTTTAAAAGACCGTGTTTATGAAACATGTACTAAGTTTGCAATAAATGGGAGCTAGTCGTGAATTTTACTTTTGCTCTGTGGCTTCCCTTGATATTCCTACAGCCTCATCTCTCCCTGTCATGGTGGATAAACTCTGATGACTCAATACACATCAAGAGGAAATGGAATTTTGCTTATAGTTCTAAATATAAGCACCCTTTAAGAAAGAAGATGGACTCCTTTGTTTAAAACTTCATTTATATGTTTCCTAACAAAAATGGAGACCTAAAAACTAGGGAGATATTTATTGGGAACTATCAGGAAATAAGTACAAGTGATTTGCAAAGTACAAAGGAATGATCACAGTGGTAAATTGGGAAGCAGTATGTCTAATGGGTAACGTGTAGTCTCTGGATACAGGGCATGGGTTTAAATTTTAGCTGCACTACTTTGAGCTGTGTAACTTCTAACAAGCTATTTAACCTCTCTGGACCTGGCTTCTTTAGCTATAAAATGGGCAAATAATAGCACTCACACCTTAGTTGATGTGAGGATTAACTGAATTTGCAAAGAACTTAATGCTTGTGATTCTTGATTAGTTGAATTATCATAAATGTAATCTAAGCTTGGAAGTGTTTTAAGGAAATTTAATAATGTTTTTCAGATGGAAACTTTAATTGTGGTTTATAATTTTATTACTAATGTGGGTGGTTTTGTTATGATTTTTTTGCACTATAGTTTTATTTCTTTGGTTAAGCAGAAGCTTCATTCATAAATATCAGTAAGGTAGATTTAGATGAGCTGACTTGACTTTGAACCATTTTGAGGAAGCACTTTGTTCTCTTCTCAACAAGATCTCACATTTTTATCCCTGGAAACTATCAGAGCAGATCCCTGAAACAGACACAGCCTCTACCAACCCCTAGTGAGAGCCACAATTTACAGTTCCATTCTCAATTCCCTCCTTCAACACAAACCTGGAGGACCTGAGAAGATAGCCCTGTCAAAACAGGTTATGACTTGAGGCCAAAGAAAGTTCCATGAAGATATAATATCTCAGCGTGAACTGTACAAATCTTCTTCAAAAGACTCTGTCCTCTTTTATGACTTGGATAGCCAATGTTTGGGTAAGATGTTTGAAACCAATGAAGTATAAAGCCTTGGGCAGAGCTCCTAATCTTTTTTAGGTTCCTGGACAATGGTGTCAACTCCTCTTTTGCTCTTGACAATTATCACCTGATAGTCTTAGAATCAACAATAAAATAGAAATGGAAGAGATAGTCTGACCTGCACCTTAAGAGGAGGCTGTAGAGGGCTTACAATGATTACCTGAGGAAGATGCAGGCTGATGGGCACTAAAGCAAGGGATTAATAGATTCAATAGCTGCTTGATGAATTTCTCTGAAAAGAGAATCCTGAAGGACATTGGCAAAAAGAAATGGGAGAAACATAAATGGCTGTGAGAAAAAGCCAAATGGCCTTTTCCTGTTTCCTAAGAGACTGAATCTCCTGAGCTGTATAATGTGCTGTTTCTTATAAAAGCTTCTGGAAATGCACTTTCTTACCAAAATTCAAAGCAGGGCCACAAATCATTTATAGGAGACAAAAAACAATAAGTAGTGTCAGCACAGAGGAATATATTTTACTTTGCTCTGCCATGGGAATTATGGTGGGTTGTGATGAGTGGAATATAAAGTAACGTAAGTTGCCTGTTGACAACAGAGTTTGAAATTATAAAATGTAAAACCGATATATTTTCTGCACACTATGAAACAGCTGGGGTATTTTTATGGCTTCTAGCAGGATACCATGCCATCTCTCAAAACCCTATAATTCTGTAAGCACATTAAGTGCATCCTGTTATTTATTTTGTTTGTTTATTTGGCTTCAAGGATTTCACAGGCAAACATAGCACAGAATGAAATGTAAAGAAAGTGATCAACACTGAATTGTGTTGTCTTCAAGAATGTCCAGTCCAAGCTCTATTGTAGGGTAGCTTGAACATTATGTTCAATGTGCCAGTATACCTGGGCAGAATGCCATCTTTTTCCTGTAGGAAGAAAAAAAAATGCCTCAATCAAAAATGCTGCAGGAATGTTTCCTCCCATGGTCTATCCAGAATCTAAGTATAAAAATTACGTCTTTTATGAGGTTGACAGCAGTGAAGTTCAAATAAGATCTCTTTAAATGACAGATGGTGATAGGCAAGTCAAACACTTCTTAGATGATGGTTTATGTGCTAGACATTAAAGGTGTTGTAACTGTTGACCCATATTAATGCAGTGCTCTGACAAAGGCAGGCAGCAAAACTCTGTGCTGAGTCTCCTGCCCTAAGCAATAATTAATTTTATTGTCTTCATTTTGGTTGCTTAATTTAAACCCTGTGTGTGTCAATCAATCAGTGTAAAATACTTTGATTATGTTAAATGATTTGGCTGTTACATTTGTTAGATTTTTATGTTTTGCTCAAATATCACATTTTCAATTATTATTTATGGGCTAAACTCCTGTGATGTAGAATTGGCTGGAAATGTGTTGGGACTTTGGCAGCACAAGTAGTTAGTGATCTGAAGTGCATACACGCCTGCCAATGAACAGAGGGTCGGGAGGGGAGCTGGGGTGGGTACCAGACAAATTCTCTGCTTGGGGATGGAGAGAGCCATCTTATCCTAAGACAGATTCCTGCTGCATGAAAGGAGCAGAGAATCTCTATAAATGTACTCTCCCTGTTTGAGGCAGAGGCCTTTTCTTTCCTTTGCAGGCTCAGGAATTTTGTGAGGGTATGTATCACCCTTCACACAGCAGTTCGTCAGCTGTCAGCAGTGCTTGACACAACAAAATTCCAAGGCAGGGGTATGGGGATGTGTCATACAGAAGTGCCCAGTTGTTTGAGTTGAAAAAAGAGGAAACATCAGATATTGCTTTTTCAAACAAAGACCCAGTTTCATGCTTAACACCAAAAAGATAACTTGGTTTTCTGTTCTTAGGATTAGAAAGAAAAGCCAAAAAAAAAAAAAAAAACCCCAAACCTTTGTTCCTTTGAAGTAAGAGCAAGCTATGTGAAATGAATTTTAACCAGGTTCTGCCAATATCTATCAGCACACAGCATTTCATATTGCAGATAATAAGAGTCTGGAGAAAATGACAGGTGAGAGAAAGGGAAATCTGGAGGCAAGTGCCAGCGTTTTCAGTATCCAGGTCAGACAAGGCTTTAGAAGGCCTTTGGGGATGAGGGTATGACTGAAGCTGGAGAGGGTGGGTGCCTGTTTCCCGAGATGTAGAATTCTTTTAAAATCAAAAGTACATTAAACCAAGAATTTGGAGGGGGGTGGTCATTTCTTTTTTAATAGGCTCACTGTAAGAAAAATAAATGCTATTGATGCAGAGAGAATTTAATCATAAATGAATGTACCTCATTATTCTTGGCAGTAATTAAATATCATTTATTAATAAAGTTCATAAAGACCTTTTCCTTTAGGAAAGACAAAGAACTTATGATTCCTTTTCAGTTAGACAAAGAAAGATGCCAAGTTTTATGAATAAAAAAGATGACATGTCTTCCAAAAGGCAAGACATTATGACTCAGTATAAGTGACATCTGCAAAGAGAAGAATAGGCAGTGTTTGAAAAATAAGCAGTATTATAGCTATGCAGGATTTTTGAAGGTTTAGGGTTAGGTACCCTTGTTAAAATAATGTTTTCAGACTGCTTTATGAACTAGAGAATTTTGAAAAAATGGGAAAGGCATATGCCTTAACTACAGCTGGTGGAAATTAAAAAAGAGAGCTTGAGATTTAGTTGTTAATATCAATAGCTGTTCCTTGGAAACCGAAAAAAGAAGTCAAAAAGCCAGAAGCAAGTTCAATGAATATCTCTAACATGAGACTTTTTTTCTGGGTAAATTCTCTACTAAGGGAAACAAGGGTTAGAAATCATATTGTACTGAGATTTATAGCCTGTACATTAACCTTTTGTATTTCCCTACGGTTTATCTTTTTAAAAATCCTGTTTCTTTTGTTTGGAGTGTTTTTTCTTAGAGTTAGTTGTGCAGAGATAAAATCGAGTAAATTTAGATAAAGGAAAGAAAGGTGGTGTGGTGAAAAGAGCACCAGAGTGCATCAGAAGATCAAAGTGCAAACTGAAACGCTAATTCACCACATGACATTGAGCAGTGGGATTACCTTCCCTGGGCCTCTCTTCCTCATCTATAGAGGCAGGCTTTTGCATCATTCTTCTCTAAGACTCTTTTTAGGCCTGTCATCCTACAATCCAAACATTCTCCTTATTATCCCAAGGGCAAAATCATCAATGGTATAGGTATAACCTAAGTGGGTTTTTAATAGCATATACACAGGGTGATAATAATTTTAATTGCATTTTGTTGTATTACCTATTACTCTTGAAACAGTACTTCTATGTGTTAAGGCAACTATGGAGAATACAGCAGCTTAGGAAATAATTACTGTGTAGGAAAAACTCAATTTATTTTAAAATTGTATGTTAATCTCACATAAAGCAAAAGGGTACTAAACTGAGGTTTAGCATTTTGGGGTCTAGGTTTTGCTCTCTCAGGCTCTGGGCAAAGCTTTTGCTTTTCATTAGTTCCATGTTAAAAGAGGATTTTGGTAAAATGATTTCTTAGATGACTTTACAGTTTCCTTTTCATGATATCCTGAGAGAATGTGAACTGTAATAGAAAAATCTGGTATTTTCAGTCAATGAGTCTGGGACATGAATCACAGCTCTACAGTCCATTACTGTATGATGTTAGAGAAGTTGGCTCTCTGAACCCTTACTAGATTTCAGGATTTTTCCAGGTATAAGAATGCATATAAGGTGCCAGGAGATACACATAATTGGAATTTAGGGAATATTCATGATTATTATGGAGACTTCCCTGATTTCTCTTTGACACTAGGCTTGTGGATCTACAGTAATGTTTATGGTTTATATACAATAATCTGTCTGAAAATTATCATCTTAATGTTCGCCCTCTGCTCTGTATGTTAACATCTGAGTTTAAGTTGAAACTCTTATCAAATCCTTCCTGGACTTTAAAGTCCTGGGAGATGGCTCCTGCAACCTTGCTCTGCAAAGAGCAAAGTCTGAGATATCGAAACTTGTACAATGCAAATTCAAGGGACATAGCTCCACCTTGCCAGATGTCTTAGTGGTTTTTATGCTGCTAAAACAGATACCACAGACCACAGGTAATTTTAGAAGAAAATAAGTTCATTTCTCACAGTTTTGGAGGCCAGAAAGTCCAAGGTCAAAGGGTTGGCATCTAGTGAGGGCCTTTGTGTTGCATCATCCCATGGAGGAAGGCAGAGGACAAGAGAGGCAGAGGACATGGGAGAGGAGGGGGGCTGAACTCATCCTTTCTTCAGGAATTCACTCCCTCAATAAATACCTCATTCCTGTGATAATGGCATTAATCCATCCATGAGGGTAGAGCCCTCATGACCGAATCACCTTTTAAAGATCCCACCTCTCAGTTGCATTTGAGGATTAAGTTCCTAGCACATGAACTTTGGGAGACGCATTCAAACCAGAGCATCAGGGAATCCATATAAGCCCAAATGGACTCCTGAGTAAACCAATAATATGAAATTCCTCTAGTGAAAGAGCTCCCAAGCTCTCTCTGCCTCTAGAGATGAGTCAGGTGGACAGGTATTTGCCTATCTGTCTGTAATGTCCATTTCATCCAAATTATGCAACAGATACACCCCAGAGCCAGAGCCTCTCCCACATCAATTCTTCACTACTGACTAGAAAAAGAAAATGAATTTCTAAAGGAAAAAACATTAGAAATAATTACATTTCTTAACAGCTATGTGTATTCACACACATGAACTGCATTTGTAATACATTTCTAGGAAAAAATATAAACAAAATATGAATTTCCACTTTGCAGAGATAAAGAATATATTTGACTTTAATTCTATATTTTCAGAAAGTTTGTTAACCTGTGCAGTCATAATTTGGGAATTTAAGAATAGAAGACAACTTTGAGATCATTTAGTCTAAGATCATCATTTAGAGGAGAAAACTACTTTAAAAATAGTTTCCCATGCCCCTTGATTTACCTAAGACTTAATATTTTATATATGACTTGGTCATGGGAAGAAGTTTTCCACAAGTAGTTAAGTGATTGATACATTCATGTCAGTATTTTTCCAATGCCATTTCCAGGTTGAAGCATGTTGCCCACGCATTTCATGGAAATATTAAATAAATATCAAATGGTGAAATTCAAAGGATTCTAGATATAAATTGTACTTTTACATACAGATGCTTAAGTATCCAGTGGCTTAATTCTCTGCCACTCTGAAAGAGTAACTCTATATCTCAGATGATAAAACTTGGATCTAAATTTAACTTCTTTTGTATGAATTTTCTCTAGCCTCTGGGTCATTTTCTACTATAGCAATTAATCTCTATGAATAGCATATTGGGAGACCACAAATTCTAGATTGGAGAAGAAAAGAACCTTTTGTTTTGTTAGACAAAATTGCTTCCTGTAGCAGGTAAAATAGCCAAGACAGTTATCTACCAGAACCAGGAAATGTTAATACTATGTAAATTACACACACAGATTTTCTAACACCATAGTCAACTATGGAATCAAATAGCATAGTATAATACATAGAAATATGGACAAATTCCATGTAAGTTATGCATTTAGCAATCTTAGGACTATTTCCACTAGGTTATAAGACCATCCATAATCATCTTAGCTTCTAGAGGTTCTGGAAAATGGCCATGCTTTCATTGCACCCAGCATGCAGACTGAGGCACTCAGAAAATCGAATCCACTCTCTGCTGGTTTACAGTGCCCTAATCAAAGAAAATTCTCATGTTCTGCTGGGCCATTTGAATGTTGATAGAATGAATCTTGGATTGAATTCTGTCTTTACTACTGCATGGTGTTATCTTCTACTCTCACATTTTCAGATTTCTTGTAGGAAGTCAGCCCAGTTGATAAAGTTATAAAATTAATTTGGTATATATTAATATACTAAATGATGCATTATTATCTAATTACTGACATTCATTGATCTTAATTTGTTTATAAACACTTTATCATCTGTGATTTTCTCAGAATTAAACATAATGTATAAAAATGGTGACGACTTCATTTACCTAAATACTTAAAACCAAAACTCCTAAAAAAGTTTTAAGGCCTGACATTATACAAGATTTTCTTAAAATGCATGAAAACTCTAACTAAATCTACAATCAGATATTGAAGATTCAGAGCTAAAAATACTTTTCAAAATTTAACTATCTCTAAAGTATGTCCAGTTATCAAGACTGTTTATTCAAGTAGAAAATTTTATCAGTATAGTTATAATGATCTTTTCAGTTGTTCATAATCCTTGCATAGGAGAGAGATACTCAGGTTATCTAAAAATGTGGTACACATCATATCTTTCTGCCCTGAAAAGTCACTGTTTTCATGTTCCCTGAGAATAATTATTAACAGTGTTCACTTTCACTTTCTTAAGTGTCCTGGTTGGGGCAATAAATTATATGGTAAATTTACCAAAAGATGGGAATCATTCTAAGGATATGAGGGGAAGTAAGAAAGTATAGGCAAGTGTATCAACCTTCAAATGGCCAAGTATAATGGAAGACTGAAACTTTGGTCAGGATACATTAGCATGTTAAAGACCCCAAAGTAACTCTATATTCAGAGAGCCAACTGGTAGCAGAGGCAGAATAATGGCAATAAATTGTTAGACTATGAAAATGGCAAGAAAACTGCTACAAAGCTAGAAAAATGTTAAGAAAAATTATTTTATTGAAGGTTGAAAAAATGGTGAGCCATATTATGTGGCAATGAAACAACTGGAAAACTGTTGCCTACTAGAACTTGGAAGAAAGAAAATATACTTAATATACTTTTGGATCTTGGTAGGATGATTGTCAGGTTTGGAAGGTAGTTAAAAAAAGAAGTGTTCACTTTTTTGAAGAAAAATGTAAGAGCACTACACAGAGGCACTAGATTGCTGAGTTGCAAAATAAAGCTATTTCTCAATTTTACTCCCTTTGTTCTGAAAATATTTTCAAAGTGAAATTCTTCCTGAGGTATAGATCAAATCAAGTGTGTTGCTATGACTTCTTAAGACTTCTAAAATACTTAAAATTTAAGACAATGCCAGGTAGACTCCCCAGAACCTTAGTTTAAAAAAAGAAACACTTCCTAAGGATCTGAAGGGCATTGTTCCACTGTAGGCTGCCATGCTGAACATACAGAGAGGTGCATATCTAAGAGAACTGTGCATGTGGCTTTTAAGGCATGGCATGGACCCAAATCAGAGACATAGGAAATGCGGAAAGTTTTTCAGAGAGCCAAGTTATAATTAAACAGTGCTGAGATTAATTAAACAGCTAACTGAGATTCTCCAAGTCTCAAAAGGTCTCTGGGCACAGAAATTCAAAGGGCAGGAAGAAGGCTAATAAAGCTATTCAGTTTGTAACCATGAACTATTTCTTGTGAGAAACTAACATGATTATTCTAAATGTATATGGAAATCAAAAGACAACCCAAGATAATATTGAAAAATAACTCAGAGATGAATGAATCAAAGCTAAGTCTTTGAACTATAATGCCATATTTCCTTCACATAATGATGATAATGATCAGGCATATTTATGAATGACTTAAAAGTCATTATAAATGAACTTTGTGTGAGGAACCTAAAATAGTGATGCATTAGATAATTGATTATAAAGTCTTCTTTAAAAAATATCAGAAATGTTTGATAAAATACTTTTCCAGAACTCTGAACTCTATCTTCCTAACTTGGGGAAACAGCCAGGCTCTGTTCTTCCCTGTACTGAAGCTTGTAAATTCTTTCTAGGCAGTAAGCTAGAGCAACTGCAGGGCTTACCTAATTTGTTTCCCTGTTCTCAAGAATCACTGTCCTGTGCTGCCTGTTGTCCAGTGTCTGAAAACTATTGGTCTATGTATTTTGTTTGTTTTTAGTTGTTTAAGGCAGTAGGATAAATCCAATCCTTTTTTTTTTTTTTTTTTTTTTTTTTTTAATTTCAAGTTTTTATTTTTTTTTTTTTTTTTTTTTTTTTTTTTTTATTTTAACTTACAGATTGTAGTTTATTCATTTAGGTTATTTTGGTATCAGGAACCAACACGGTCCCAAATGACTGATGCTGCTTTCCATATTTTTTCCCCTCAGTGAATTCTAAAGAAATACTTGACGTGTCTATAATCTAATCTGGGTACCCTAAGATGAAATACTTCTTCTAATAATCCATATAGGTGGAGAAGCTTGAACAATGAATAAATAGTTTATTGAGCTCTTGGCTTGCTCTGCTGATGGATTCCATGCTTGCATTGTGTCCTTTCAGAACAGAAGCCAACAGCAGGTGCTTTCTCCCAAAAACAACCAGTGAGATATTCAAGTCAGGTCCTGGAGAAAAACTAAAGCTACTAGATAGGCATTTCTACTCCTACCTGCCGCCAACTGTCTTCCAAAATGAAAGCAAGGCCACTGTTGCAGAAGCAGAGAGTTGCCAATTTAGGCCAGCAACAGACCTGAAAGTTGACATGGGTGGACACTATCTTTTATTAGACAACTATTTCCTGCTAGTAGGATGCAAAAGACCCATTTTTCTATCTTTGCAACCTTTGAATTTCTTCCAAAAAGAGGCTTCTTATTCACTTCCATGGCCCTTCGAGAACAAGGACAATTTTTTTTTTTTTTTTTTAATTTATTTATTATTATTATACTGTAAGTTGTAGGGTACATGTGCATAACGTGCAGGTTTGTTACATATGTATACTTGTGCCTTGTTGGTGTGCTGCACCCATCAACTCGTCATTTAC